>NW_026711589.1:0-300000 GCF_026419965.1 Kogia breviceps
AATCTTCCGACAGCGAAAGCACTCATTGGAAACCCAGCGGATGCTACACCGTGGGATCGGGAAAGCTTTCTGAAACTCACCTCAGTTTTCCTCTCCTGGTGCTCGTGTTCTCCATTCAGGCCCCCTTACTAACAATCTCCCCACTTGGAGACTCGGCGCCTTTCCATGCCTCTTTCGTACCGTCTGCAATTTGTCCGCAGGATGAACTGCAAGAGGGGGAACCAATGAGAGACTCGCTGGAGGTGTTTGGTCGGGCACATGTCACTCTCATTTCCCATCACGAAGAAGAATTCACCAGCGGTTCAGCCTGCCACCCCGGATCGACAATAGGGCGTGAAGCCATCCAGCCGTGTTGCGTCCCACTCACAAAAAAGCGACTTGGGAAATGGAGCTCAGGGGCACTGCACTTCCCAAACCTGCAGAGTTCTAAACGATAACTATCGCCCCAAAATATATTGAGGTCAGGCTACGAAGAGGCGCTGAACGCAAGGCAGAACTGCAGGAAACGGATGTCAACGGGTACATCGGAATGGCCCCGATAGCACATGAAAAGCGCCAGAACGTGGACAATGATGCGGTTGGCCAAAAAGGGCGTATGCGTTTTTTCCTGAATATATTCAGGAAAAAACGCATACGCCCTTTTTGGCCAACCAAGCAACCTGGGAGAGCAAATCAGCACTACAAAGAAATCTCTCGCCCCCCCCCGGGGCAAAAGGGCCAGGCGAAAAAAGTCTAAAAACCAGAAAGGCAGGACAGGCCACGGAGTCAAGGGAGCCTTGTTAAGCTGATGGGCGGGATGTCAATGGCCAACAGCCAATCTTCACAAGTGTATCCTCTTTCCCAAACCATGGAAAACACAGAACCACAGAGCATAGGGCACTTCCACACATGGGCGTTGACCTTGGGAAAATGAAAAAATCAACCAGACACAGGGACCCCAAAGTTGAGGGCTGCTGTCTTGACAAGAACCTCCACTCCGGTACACGTATCATATCCCAGGAAAGAGCCAAGTGGACAAAGACGAGTGGACAAGTGGACAAAGACAAGTGGACAAGTGGACAAGTGGTGCTACGTAGGTCCAATGGAGTGTCACTCAGCCATGAAATCCACGTCATGAGGCTGGTAGCAGCATCCTGAGTGGATTTAGGTACGATCATCCTCAGTGAAATAAGTCCCACAAAAAAGAAACTTATGATATCACTTATCGAGGGAATGTAAAAATCGCTCCCCATGCACTGAATCCCCAAACAGAACAGAGTCACGCTTTTAGAAAACACACTTATGCCTGCTTCAGGGGAAAGGTGAGGTGGGGTGACGCATAAAACTCGAGTTTGAAATGAGCACAGATACCCTTCCGAAAACCGAATATGGAATGGACACGACCTACTCCTTGCTCAATCAACTGGACTCACCAGACCCTGTTCATCGCACAAGTATCTATCCGACTAGTAAGCATCTTAAAAGCTAAGTCTTGATATCTCTGTGTAAGTGCATCAAGTGTGTGTAAAGCGGCCTAAAACCAACAGGGAAAATCAGCTCAGACCCATTCTGAGGATACATTTCCAACATAAAGAAGAAACAAGCAGGGCAAAACAGAGAGAAATTCTTCCAAAATGCGTTCAGGGACTGGCATGCAACCAGGATTGACCACATCTACAGCCCCAGCGGCAGAAGACATAAGGCTGGACACTCTTGGGGCTGAGACGATTGGTGAGGTTGGGAAAGCAAATGCAGACCCTTGAAAGGAATCCTGCGTGCTCCCCATTCCATGGGTCCCAACTCTCCAGGTTCAACGCAATCTTCCGACAGCGAAAGCACTCATTGGAAACCCAGCGGATGCTACACCGTGGGATCGGGAAAGCTTTCTGAAACTCACCTCAGTTTTCCTCTCCTGGTGCTCGTGTTCTCCATTCAGGCCCCCTTACTAACAATCTCCCCACTTGGAGACTCGGCGCCTTTCCATGCCTCTTTCGTACCGTCTGCAATTTGTCCGCAGGATGAACTGCAAGAGGGGGAACCAATGAGAGACTCGCTGGAGGTGTTTGGTCGGGCACATGTCACTCTCATTTCCCATCACGAAGAAGAATTCACCAGCGGTTCAGCCTGCCACCCCGGATCGACAATAGGGCGTGAAGCCATCCAGCCGTGTTGCGTCCCACTCACAAAAAAGCGACTTGGGAAATGGAGCTCAGGGGCACTGCACTTCCCAAACCTGCAGAGTTCTAAACGATAACTATCGCCCCAAAATATATTGAGGTCAGGCTACGAAGAGGCGCTGAACGCAAGGCAGAACTGCAGGAAACGGATGTCAACGGGTACATCGGAATGGCCCCGATAGCACATGAAAAGCGCCAGAACGTGGACAATGATGCGGTTGGCCAAAAAGGGCGTATGCGTTTTTTCCTGAATATATTCAGGAAAAAATGCATACGCCCTTTTTGGCCAACCAAGCAACCTGGGAGAGCAAATCAGCACTACAAAGAAATCTCTCGCCCCCCCCGGGGCAAAAGGGCCAGGCGAAAAAAGTCTAAAAACCAGAAAGGCAGGACAGGCCACGGAGTCAAGGGAGCCTTGTTAAGCTGATGGGCGGGATGTCAATGGCCAACAGCCAATCTTCACAAGTGTATCCTCTTTCCCAAACCATGTAAAACACAGAACCACAGAGCATAGGGCACTTCCACACATGGGCGTTGACCTTGGGAAAATGAAAAAATCAACCAGACACAGGGACCCCAAAGTTGAGGGCTGCTGTCTTGACAAGAACCTCCACTCCGGTACACGTATCATATCCCAGGAAAGAGCCAAGTGGACAAAGACGAGTGGACAAGTGGACAAAGACAAGTGGACAAGTGGACAAGTGGTGCTACGTAGGTCCAATGGAGTGTCACTCAGCCATGAAATCCACGTCATGAGGCTGGTAGCAGCATCCTGAGTGGATTTAGGTACGATCATCCTCAGTGAAATAAGTCCCACAAAAAAAGAAACTTATGATATCACTTATCGAGGGAATGTAAAAATCGCTCCCCATGCACTGAATCCCCAAACAGAACAGAGTCACGCTTTAGAAAACACACTTATGCCTGCTTCAGGGGAAAAGTGAGGTGGGGTGACGCATAAAACTCGAGTTTGAAATGAGCACAGATACCCTTCCGAAAACCGAATATGGAATGGACACGACCTACTCCTTGCTCAATCAACTGGACTCACCAGACCCTGTTCATCGCACAAGTATCTATCCGACTAGTAAGCATCTTAAAAGCTAAGTCTTGATATCTCTGTGTAAGTGCATCAAGTGTGTGTAAAGCGGCCTAAAACCAACAGGGAAAATCAGCTCAGACCCATTCTGAGGATACATTTCCAACATAAAGAAGAAACAAGCAGGGCAAAACAGAGAGAAATTCTTCCAAAATGCGTTCAGGGACTGGCATGCAACCAGGATTGACCACATCTACAGCCCCAGCGGCAGAAGACATAAGGCTGGACACTCTTGGGGCTGAGACGATTGGTGAGGTTGGGAAAGCAAATGCAGACCCTTGAAAGGAATCCTGCGTGCTCCCCATTCCATGGGTCCCAACTCTCCAGGTTCAACGCAATCTTCCGACAGCGAAAGCACTCATTGGAAACCCAGCGGATGCTACACCGTGGGATCGGGAAAGCTTTCTGAAACTCACCTCAGTTTTCATCTCCTGGTGCTCGTGTTCTCCATTCAGGCCCCCTTACTAACAATCTCCCCACTTGGAGACTCGGCGCCTTTCCATGCCTCTTTCGTACCGTCTGCAATTTGTCCGCAGGATGAACTGCAAGAGGGGGAACCAATGAGAGACTCGCTGGAGGTGTTTGGTCGGGCACATGTCACTCTCATTTCCCATCACGAAGAAGAATTCACCAGCGGTTCAGCCTGCCACCCCGGATCGACAATAGGGCGTGAAGCCATCCAGCCGTGTTGCGTCCCACTCACAAAAAAGCGACTTGGGAAATGGAGCTCAGGGGCACTGCACTTCCCAAACCTGCAGAGTTCTAAACGATAACTATCGCCCCAAAATATATTGAGGTCAGGCTACGAAGAGGCGCTGAACGCAAGGCAGAACTGCAGGAAACGGATGTCAACGGGTACATCGGAATGGCCCCGATAGCACATGAAAAGCGCCAGAACGTGGACAATGATGCGGTTGGCCAAAAAGGGCGTATGCGTTTTTTCCTGAATATATTCAGGAAAAAACGCATACGCCCTTTTTTGCCAACCAAGCAACCTGGGAGAGCAAATCAGCACTACAAAAAATCTCTCGCCCCCCCCCCCGGGGCAAAAGGGCCAGGCGAAAAAAGTCTAAAAACCAGAAAGGCAGGACAGGCCACGGAGTCAAGGGAGCCTTGTTAAGCTGATGGGCGGGATGTCAATGGCCAACAGCCAATCTTCACAAGTGTATCCTCTTTCCCAAACCATGTAAAACACAGAACCACAGAGCATAGGGCACTTCCACACATGGGCGTTGACCTTGGGAAAATGAAAAAATCAACCAGACACAGGGACCCCAAAGTTGAGGGCTGCTGTCTTGACAAGAACCTCCACTCCGGTACACGTATCATATCCCAGGAAAGAGCCAAGTGGACAAAGACGAGTGGACAAGTGGACAAAGACAAGTGGACAAGTGGACAAGTGGTGCTACGTAGGTCCAATGGAGTGTCACTCAGCCATGAAATCCACGTCATGAGGCTGGTAGCAGCATCCTGAGTGGATTTAGGTACGATCATCCTCAGTGAAATAAGTCCCACAAAAAAAGAAACTTATGATATCACTTATCGAGGGAATGTAAAAATCGCTCCCCATGCACTGAATCCCCAAACAGAACAGAGTCACGCTTTTAGAAAACACACTTATGCCTGCTTCAGGGGAAAGGTGAGGTGGGGTGACGCATAAAACTCGAGTTTGAAATGAGCACAGATACCCTTCCGAAAACCGAATATGGAATGGACACGACCTACTCCTTGCTCAATCAACTGGACTCACCAGACCCTGTTCATCGCACAAGTATCTATCCGACTAGTAAGCATCTTAAAAGCTAAGTCTTGATATCTCTGTGTAAGTGCATCAAGTGTGTGTAAAGCGGCCTAAAACCAACAGGGAAAATCAGCTCAGACCCATTCTGAGGATACATTTCCAACATAAAGAAGAAACAAGCAGGGCAAAACAGAGAGAAATTCTTCCAAAATGCGTTCAGGGACTGGCATGCAACCAGGATTGACCACATCTACAGCCCCAGCGGCAGAAGACATAAGGCTGGACACTCTTGGGGCTGAGACGATTGGTGAGGTTGGGAAAGCAAATGCAGACCCTTGAAAGGAATCCTGCGTGCTCCCCATTCCATGGGTCCCAACTCTCCAGGTTCAACGCAATCTTCCGACAGCGAAAGCACTCATTGGAAACCCAGCGGATGCTACACCGTGGGATCGGGAAAGCTTTCTGAAACTCACCTCAGTTTTCCTCTCCTGGTGCTCGTGTTCTCCATTCAGGCCCCCTTACTAACAATCTCCCCACTTGGAGACTCGGCGCCTTTCCATGCCTCTTTCGTACCGTCTGCAATTTGTCCGCAGGATGAACTGCAAGAGGGGGAACCAATGAGAGACTCGCTGGAGGTGTTTGGTCGGGCACATGTCACTCTCATTTCCCATCACGAAGAAGAATTCACCAGCGGTTCAGCCTGCCACCCCGGATCGACAATAGGGCGTGAAGCCATCCAGCCGTGTTGCGTCCCACTCACAAAAAAGCGACTTGGGAAATGGAGCTCAGGGGCACTGCACTTCCCAAACCTGCAGAGTTCTAAACGATAACTATCGCCCCAAAATATATTGAGGTCAGGCTACGAAGAGGCGCTGAACGCAAGGCAGAACTGCAGGAAACGGATGTCAACGGGTACATCGGAATGGCCCCGATAGCACATGAAAAGCGCCAGAACGTGGACAATGATGCGGTTGGCCAAAAAGGGCGTATGCGTTTTTTCCTGAATATATTCAGGAAAAAACGCATACGCCCTTTTTGGCCAACCAAGCAACCTGGGAGAGCAAATCAGCACTACAAAGAAATCTCTCGCCTCCCCCGGGGCAAAAGGGCCAGGCGAAAAAAGTCTAAAAACCAGAAAGGCAGGACAGCCCACGGAGTCAAGGGAGCCTTGTTAAGCTGATGGCGGGATGTCAATGGCCAACAGCCAATCTTCACAAGTGTATCCTCTTTCCCAAACCATGGAAAACACAGAACCACAGAGCATAGGGCACTTCCACACATGGGCGTTGACCTTGGGAAAATGAAAAAATCAACCAGACACAGGGACCCAAAGTTGAGGGCTGCTGTCTTGACAAGAACCTCCACTCCGGTACACGTTTCATATCCCAGGAAAGAGCCAAGTGGACAAAGACGAGTGGACAAGTGGACAAAGACAAGTGGACAAGTGGACAAGTGGTGCTACGTAGGTCCAATGGAGTGTCACTCAGCCATGAAATCCACGTCATGAGGCTGGTAGCAGCATCCTGAGTGGATTTAGGTACGATCATCCTCAGTGAAATAAGTCCCACAAAAAAAGAAACTTATGATATCACTTATCGAGGGAATGTAAAAATCGCTCCCCATGCACTGAATCCCCAAACAGAACAGAGTCACGCTTTTAGAAAACACACTTATGCCTGCTTCAGGGGAAAGGTGAGGTGGGGTGACGCATAAAACTCGAGTTTGAAATGAGCACAGATACCCTTCCGAAAACCGAATATGGAATGGACACGACCTACTCCTTGCTCAATCAACTGGACTCACCAGACCCTGTTCATCGCACAAGTATCTATCCGACTAGTAAGCATCTTAAAAGCTAAGTCTTGATATCTCTGTGTAAGTGCATCAAGTGTGTGTAAAGCGGCCTAAAACCAGCAGGGAAAATCAGCTCAGACCCATTCTGAGGATACATTTCCAACATAAAGAAGAAACAAGCAGGGCAAAACAGAGAGAAATTCTTCCAAAATGCATTCAGGGACTGGCATGCAACCAGGATTGACCACATCTACAGCCCCAGCGGCAGAAGACATAAGGCTGGACACTCTTGGGGCTGAGACGATTGGTGAGGTTGGGAAAGCAAATGCAGACCCTTGAAAGGAATCCTGCGTGCTCCCCATTCCATGGGTCCCAACTCTCCAGGTTCAACGCAATCTTCCGACAGCGAAAGCACTCATTGGAAACCCAGCGGATGCTACACCGTGGGATCGGGAAAGCTTTCTGAAACTCACCTCAGTTTTCATCTCCTGGTGCTCGTGTTCTCCATTCAGGCCCCCTTACTAACAATCTCCCCACTTGGAGACTCGGCGCCTTTCCATGCCTCTTTCGTACCGTCTGCAATTTGTCCGCAGGATGAACTGCAAGAGGGGGGAACCAATGAGAGACTCGCTGGAGGTGTTTGGTCGGGCACATGTCACTCTCATTTCCCATCACGAAGAAGAATTCACCAGCGGTTCAGCCTCCCACCCCGGATCGACAATAGGGCGTGAAGCCATCCAGCCGTGTTGCGTCCCACTCACAAAAAAGCGACTTGGGAAATGGAGCTCAGGGGCACTGCACTTCCCAAACCTGCAGAGTTCTAAACGATAACTATCGCCCCAAAATATATTGAGGTCAGGCTACGAAGAGGCGCTGAACGCAAGGCAGAACTGCAGGAAACGGATGTCAACGGTACATCGGAATGGCCCCGATAGCACATGAAAAGCGCCAGAACGTGGACAATGATGCGGTTGGCCAAAAAGGGCGTATGCGTTTTTTCCTGAATATATTCAGGAAAAAACGCATACGCCCTTTTTGGCCAACCAAGCAACCTGGGAGAGCAAATCAGCACTACAAAGAAATCTCTCGCCCCCCCCCGGGGCAAAAGGGCCAGGCGAAAAAAGTCTAAAAACCAGAAAGGCAGGACAGCCCACGGAGTCAAGGGAGCCTTGTTAAGCTGATGGGCGGGATGTCAATGGCCAACAGCCAATCTTCACAAGTGTATCCTCTTTCCCAAACCATGGAAAACACAGAACCACAGAGCATAGGGCACTTCCACACATGGGCGTTGACCTTGGGAAAATGAAAAAATCAACCAGACACAGGGACCCCAAAGTTGAGGGCTGCTGTCTTGACAAGAACCTCCACTCCGGTACACGTTTCATATCCCAGGAAAGAGCCAAGTGGACAAAGACGAGTGGACAAGTGGACAAAGACAAGTGGACAAGTGGACAAGTGGTGCTACGTAGGTCCAATGGAGTGTCACTCAGCCATGAAATCCACGTCATGAGGCTGGTAGCAGCATCCTGAGTGGATTTAGGTACGATCATCCTCAGTGAAATAAGTCCCACAAAAAAAGAAACTTATGATATCACTTATCGAGGGAATGTAAAAATCGCTCCCCATGCACTGAATCCCCAAACAGAACAGAGTCACGCTTTTAGAAAACACACTTATGCCTGCTTCAGGGGAAAGGTGAGGTGGGGTGACGCATAAAACTCGAGTTTGAAATGAGCACAGATACCCTTCCGAAAACCGAATATGGAATGGACACGACCTACTCCTTGCTCAATCAACTGGACTCACCAGACCCTGTTCATCGCACAAGTATCTATCCGACTAGTAAGCATCTTAAAAGCTAAGTCTTGATATCTCTGTGTAAGTGCATCAAGTGTGTGTAAAGCGGCCTAAAACCAACAGGGAAAATCAGCTCAGACCCATTCTGAGGATACATTTCCAACATAAAGAAGAAACAAGCAGGGCAAAACAGAGAGAAATTCTTCCAAAATGCGTTCAGGGACTGGCATGCAACCAGGATTGACCACATCTACAGCCCCAGCGGCAGAAGACATAAGGCTGGACACTCTTGGGGCTGAGACGATTGGTGAGGTTGGGAAAGCAAATGCAGACCCTTGAAAGGAATCCTGCGTGCTCCCCATTCCATGGGTCCCAACTCTCCAGGTTCAACGCAATCTTCCGACAGCGAAAGCACTCATTGGAAACCCAGCGGATGCTACACCGTGGGATCGGGAAAGCTTTCTGAAACTCACCTCAGTTTTCATCTCCTGGTGCTCGTGTTCTCCATTCAGGCCCCCTTACTAACAATCTCCCCACTTGGAGACTCGGCGCCTTTCCATGCCTCTTTCGTACCGTCTGCAATTTGTCCGCAGGATGAACTGCAAGAGGGGGAACCAATGAGAGACTCGCTGGAGGTGTTTGGTCGGGCACATGTCACTCTCATTTCCCATCACGAAGAAGAATTCACCAGCGGTTCAGCCTGCCACCCCGGATCGACAATAGGGCGTGAAGCCATCCAGCCGTGTTGCGTCCCACTCACAAAAAAGCGACTTGGGAAATGGAGCTCAGGGGCACTGCACTTCCCAAACCTGCAGAGTTCTAAACGATAACTATCGCCCCAAAATATATTGAGGTCAGGCTACGAAGAGGCGCTGAACGCAAGGCAGAACTGCAGGAAACGGATGTCAACGGGTACATCGGAATGGCCCCGATAGCACATGAAAAGCGCCAGAACGTGGACAATGATGCGGTTGGCCAAAAAGGGCGTATGCGTTTTTTCCTGAATATATTCAGGAAAAAACGCATACGCCCTTTTTTGCCAACCAAGCAACCTGGGAGAGCAAATCAGCACTACAAAAAATCTCTCGCCCCCCCCCCCGGGGCAAAAGGGCCAGGCGAAAAAAGTCTAAAAACCAGAAAGGCAGGACAGGCCACGGAGTCAAGGGAGCCTTGTTAAGCTGATGGGCGGGATGTCAATGGCCAACAGCCAATCTTCACAAGTGTATCCTCTTTCCCAAACCATGGAAAACACAGAACCACAGAGCATAGGGCACTTCCACACATGGGCGTTGACCTTGGGAAAATGAAAAAATCAACCAGACACAGGGACCCCAAAGTTGAGGGCTGCTGTCTTGACAAGAACCTCCACTCCGGTACACGTATCATATCCCAGGAAAGAGCCAAGTGGACAAAGACGAGTGGACAAGTGGACAAAGACAAGTGGACAAGTGGACAAGTGGTGCTACGTAGGTCCAATGGAGTGTCACTCAGCCATGAAATCCACGTCATGAGGCTGGTAGCAGCATCCTGAGTGGATTTAGGTACGATCATCCTCAGTGAAATAAGTCCCACAAAAAAAGAAACTTATGATATCACTTATCGAGGGAATGTAAAAATCGCTCCCCATGCACTGAATCCCCAAACAGAACAGAGTCACGCTTTTAGAAAACACACTTATGCCTGCTTCAGGGGAAAGGTGAGGTGGGGTGACGCATAAAACTCGAGTTTGAAATGAGCACAGATACCCTTCCGAAAACCGAATATGGAATGGACACGACCTACTCCTTGCTCAATCAACTGGACTCACCAGACCCTGTTCATCGCACAAGTATCTATCCGACTAGTAAGCATCTTAAAAGCTAAGTCTTGATATCTCTGTGTAAGTGCATCAAGTGTGTGTAAAGCGGCCTAAAACCAACAGGGAAAATCAGCTCAGACCCATTCTGAGGATACATTTCCAACATAAAGAAGAAACAAGCAGGGCAAAACAGAGAGAAATTCTTCCAAAATGCGTTCAGGGACTGGCATGCAACCAGGATTGACCACATCTACAGCCCCAGCGGCAGAAGACATAAGGCTGGACACTCTTGGGGCTGAGACGATTGGTGAGGTTGGGAAAGCAAATGCAGACCCTTGAAAGGAATCCTGCGTGCTCCCCATTCCATGGGTCCCAACTCTCCAGGTTCAACGCAATCTTCCGACAGCGAAAGCACTCATTGGAAACCCAGCGGATGCTACACCGTGGGATCGGGAAAGCTTTCTGAAACTCACCTCAGTTTTCCTCTCCTGGTGCTCGTGTTCTCCATTCAGGCCCCCTTACTAACAATCTCCCCACTTGGAGACTCGGCGCCTTTCCATGCCTCTTTCGTACCGTCTGCAATTTGTCCGCAGGATGAACTGCAAGAGGGGGAACCAATGAGAGACTCGCTGGAGGTGTTTGGTCGGGCACATGTCACTCTCATTTCCCATCACGAAGAAGAATTCACCAGCGGTTCAGCCTCCCACCCCGGATCGACAATAGGGCGTGAAGCCATCCAGCCGTGTTGCGTCCCACTCACAAAAAAGCGACTTGGGAAATGGAGCTCAGGGGCACTGCACTTCCCAAACCTGCAGAGTTCTAAACGATAACTATCGCCCCAAAATATATTGAGGTCAGGCTACGAAGAGGCGCTGAACGCAAGGCAGAACTGCAGGAAACGGATGTCAACGGGTACATCGGAATGGCCCCGATAGCACATGAAAAGCGCCAGAACGTGGACAATGATGCGGTTGGCCAAAAAGGGCGTATGCGTTTTTTCCTGAATATATTCAGGAAAAAACGCATACGCCCTTTTTGGCCAACCAAGCAACCTGGGAGAGCAAATCAGCACTACAAAGAAATCTCTCGCCCCCCCCCGGGGCAAAAGGGCCAGGCGAAAAAAGTCTAAAAACCAGAAAGGCAGGACAGCCCACGGAGTCAAGGGAGCCTTGTTAAGCTGATGGGCGGGATGTCAATGGCCAACAGCCAATCTTCACAAGTGTATCCTCTTTCCCAAACCATGGAAAACACAGAACCACAGAGCATAGGGCACTTCCACACATGGGCGTTGACCTTGGGAAAATGAAAAAATCAACCAGACACAGGGACCCCAAAGTTGAGGGCTGCTGTCTTGACAAGAACCTCCACTCCGGTACACGTTTCATATCCCAGGAAAGAGCCAAGTGGACAAAGACGAGTGGACAAGTGGACAAAGACAAGTGGACAAGTGGACAAGTGGTGCTACGTAGGTCCAATGGAGTGTCACTCAGCCATGAAATCCACGTCATGAGGCTGGTAGCAGCATCCTGAGTGGATTTAGGTACGATCATCCTCAGTGAAATAAGTCCCACAAAAAAAGAAACTTATGATATCACTTATCGAGGGAATGTAAAAATCGCTCCCCATGCACTGAATCCCCAAACAGAACAGAGTCACGCTTTTAGAAAACACACTTATGCCTGCTTCAGGGGAAAGGTGAGGTGGGGTGACGCATAAAACTCGAGTTTGAAATGAGCACAGATACCCTTCCGAAAACCGAATATGGAATGGACACGACCTACTCCTTGCTCAATCAACTGGACTCACCAGACCCTGTTCATCGCACAAGTATCTATCCGACTAGTAAGCATCTTAAAAGCTAAGTCTTGATATCTCTGTGTAAGTGCATCAAGTGTGTGTAAAGCGGCCTAAAACCAACAGGGAAAATCAGCTCAGACCCATTCTGAGGATACATTTCCAACATAAAGAAGAAACAAGCAGGGCAAAACAGAGAGAAATTCTTCCAAAATGCGTTCAGGGACTGGCATGCAACCAGGATTGACCACATCTACAGCCCCAGCGGCAGAAGACATAAGGCTGGACACTCTTGGGGCTGAGACGATTGGTGAGGTTGGGAAAGCAAATGCAGACCCTTGAAAGGAATCCTGCGTGCTCCCCATTCCATGGGTCCCAACTCTCCAGGTTCAACGCAATCTTCCGACAGCGAAAGCACTCATTGGAAACCCAGCGGATGCTACACCGTGGGATCGGGAAAGCTTTCTGAAACTCACCTCAGTTTTCATCTCCTGGTGCTCGTGTTCTCCATTCAGGCCCCCTTACTAACAATCTCCCCACTTGGAGACTCGGCGCCTTTCCATGCCTCTTTCGTACCGTCTGCAATTTGTCCGCAGGATGAACTGCAAGAGGGGGAACCAATGAGAGACTCGCTGGAGGTGTTTGGTCGGGCACATGTCACTCTCATTTCCCATCACGAAGAAGAATTCACCAGCGGTTCAGCCTGCCACCCCGGATCGACAATAGGGCGTGAAGCCATCCAGCCGTGTTGCGTCCCACTCACAAAAAAGCGACTTGGGAAATGGAGCTCAGGGGCACTGCACTTCCCAAACCTGCAGAGTTCTAAACGATAACTATCGCCCCAAAATATATTGAGGTCAGGCTACGAAGAGGCGCTGAACGCAAGGCAGAACTGCAGGAAACGGATGTCAACGGGTACATCGGAATGGCCCCGATAGCACATGAAAAGCGCCAGAACGTGGACAATGATGCGGTTGGCCAAAAAGGGCGTATGCGTTTTTTCCTGAATATATTCAGGAAAAAACGCATACGCCCTTTTTTGCCAACCAAGCAACCTGGGAGAGCAAATCAGCACTACAAAAAATCTCTCGCCCCCCCCCCCGGGGCAAAAGGGCCAGGCGAAAAAAGTCTAAAAACCAGAAAGGCAGGACAGGCCACGGAGTCAAGGGAGCCTTGTTAAGCTGATGGGCGGGATGTCAATGGCCAACAGCCAATCTTCACAAGTGTATCCTCTTTCCCAAACCATGTAAAACACAGAACCACAGAGCATAGGGCACTTCCACACATGGGCGTTGACCTTGGGAAAATGAAAAAATCAACCAGACACAGGGACCCCAAAGTTGAGGGCTGCTGTCTTGACAAGAACCTCCACTCCGGTACACGTATCATATCCCAGGAAAGAGCCAAGTGGACAAAGACGAGTGGACAAGTGGACAAAGACAAGTGGACAAGTGGACAAGTGGTGCTACGTAGGTCCAATGGAGTGTCACTCAGCCATGAAATCCACGTCATGAGGCTGGTAGCAGCATCCTGAGTGGATTTAGGTACGATCATCCTCAGTGAAATAAGTCCCACAAAAAAAGAAACTTATGATATCACTTATCGAGGGAATGTAAAAATCGCTCCCCATGCACTGAATCCCCAAACAGAACAGAGTCACGCTTTTAGAAAACACACTTATGCCTGCTTCAGGGGAAAGGTGAGGTGGGGTGACGCATAAAACTCGAGTTTGAAATGAGCACAGATACCCTTCCGAAAACCGAATATGGAATGGACACGACCTACTCCTTGCTCAATCAACTGGACTCACCAGACCCTGTTCATCGCACAAGTATCTATCCGACTAGTAAGCATCTTAAAAGCTAAGTCTTGATATCTCTGTGTAAGTGCATCAAGTGTGTGTAAAGCGGCCTAAAACCAACAGGGAAAATCAGCTCAGACCCATTCTGAGGATACATTTCCAACATAAAGAAGAAACAAGCAGGGCAAAACAGAGAGAAATTCTTCCAAAATGCGTTCAGGGACTGGCATGCAACCAGGATTGACCACATCTACAGCCCCAGCGGCAGAAGACATAAGGCTGGACACTCTTGGGGCTGAGACGATTGGTGAGGTTGGGAAAGCAAATGCAGACCCTTGAAAGGAATCCTGCGTGCTCCCCATTCCATGGGTCCCAACTCTCCAGGTTCAACGCAATCTTCCGACAGCGAAAGCACTCATTGGAAACCCAGCGGATGCTACACCGTGGGATCGGGAAAGCTTTCTGAAACTCACCTCAGTTTTCCTCTCCTGGTGCTCGTGTTCTCCATTCAGGCCCCCTTACTAACAATCTCCCCACTTGGAGACTCGGCGCCTTTCCATGCCTCTTTCGTACCGTCTGCAATTTGTCCGCAGGATGAACTGCAAGAGGGGGAACCAATGAGAGACTCGCTGGAGGTGTTTGGTCGGGCACATGTCACTCTCATTTCCCATCACGAAGAAGAATTCACCAGCGGTTCAGCCTGCCACCCCGGATCGACAATAGGGCGTGAAGCCATCCAGCCGTGTTGCGTCCCACTCACAAAAAAGCGACTTGGGAAATGGAGCTCAGGGGCACTGCACTTCCCAAACCTGCAGAGTTCTAAACGATAACTATCGCCCCAAAATATATTGAGGTCAGGCTACGAAGAGGCGCTGAACGCAAGGCAGAACTGCAGGAAACGGATGTCAACGGGTACATCGGAATGGCCCCGATAGCACATGAAAAGCGCCAGAACGTGGACAATGATGCGGTTGGCCAAAAAGGGCGTATGCGTTTTTTCCTGAATATATTCAGGAAAAAACGCATACGCCCTTTTTGGCCAACCAAGCAACCTGGGAGAGCAAATCAGCACTACAAAGAAATCTCTCGCCCCCCCCGGGGCAAAAGGGCCAGGCGAAAAAAGTCTAAAAACCAGAAAGGCAGGACAGCCCACGGAGTCAAGGGAGCCTTGTTAAGCTGATGGGCGGGATGTCAATGGCCAACAGCCAATCTTCACAAGTGTATCCTCTTTCCCAAACCATGGAAAACACAGAACCACAGAGCATAGGGCACTTCCACACATGGGCGTTGACCTTGGGAAAATGAAAAAATCAACCAGACACAGGGACCCAAAGTTGAGGGCTGCTGTCTTGACAAGAACCTCCACTCCGGTACACGTTTCATATCCCAGGAAAGAGCCAAGTGGACAAAGACGAGTGGACAAGTGGACAAAGACAAGTGGACAAGTGGACAAGTGGTGCTACGTAGGTCCAATGGAGTGTCACTCAGCCATGAAATCCACGTCATGAGGCTGGTAACAGCATCCTGAGTGGATTTAGGTACGATCATCCTCAGTGAAATAAGTCCCACAAAAAAAGAAACTTATGATATCACTTATCGAGGGAATGTAAAAATCGCTCCCCATGCACTGAATCCCCAAACAGAACAGAGTCACGCTTTTAGAAAACACACTTATGCCTGCTTCAGGGGAAAGGTGAGGTGGGGTGACGCATAAAACTCGAGTTTGAAATGAGCACAGATACCCTTCCGAAAACCGAATATGGAATGGACACGACCTACTCCTTGCTCAATCAACTGGACTCACCAGACCCTGTTCATCGCACAAGTATCTATCCGACTAGTAAGCATCTTAAAAGCTAAGTCTTGATATCTCTGTGTAAGTGCATCAAGTGTGTGTAAAGCGGCCTAAAACCAGCAGGGAAAATCAGCTCAGACCCATTCTGAGGATACATTTCCAACATAAAGAAGAAACAAGCAGGGCAAAACAGAGAGAAATTCTTCCAAAATGCATTCAGGGACTGGCATGCAACCAGGATTGACCACATCTACAGCCCCAGCGGCAGAAGACATAAGGCTGGACACTCTTGGGGCTGAGACGATTGGTGAGGTTGGGAAAGCAAATGCAGACCCTTGAAAGGAATCCTGCGTGCTCCCCATTCCATGGCTCCCAACTCTCCAGGTTCAACGCAATCTTCCGACAGCGAAAGCACTCATTGGAAACCCAGCGGATGCTACACCGTGGGATCGGGAAAGCTTTCTGAAACTCACCTCAGTTTTCATCTCCTGGTGCTCGTGTTCTCCATTCAGGCCCCCTTACTAACAATCTCCCCACTTGGAGACTCGGCGCCTTTCCATGCCTCTTTCGTACCGTCTGCAATTTGTCCGCAGGATGAACTGCAAGAGGGGGAACCAATGAGAGACTCGCTGGAGGTGTTTGGTCGGGCACATGTCACTCTCATTTCCCATCACGAAGAAGAATTCACCAGCGGTTCAGCCTCCCACCCCGGATCGACAATAGGGCGTGAAGCCATCCAGCCGTGTTGCGTCCCACTCACAAAAAAGCGACTTGGGAAATGGAGCTCAGGGGCACTGCACTTCCCAAACCTGCAGAGTTCTAAACGATAACTATCCCCCCAAAATATATTGAGGTCAGGCTACGAAGAGGCGCTGAACGCAAGGCAGAACTGCAGGAAACGGATGTCAACGGGTACATCGGAATGGCCCCGATAGCACATGAAAAGCGCCAGAACGTGGACAATGATGCGGTTGGCCAAAAAGGGCGTATGCGTTTTTTCCTGAATATATTCAGGAAAAAACGCATACGCCCTTTTTGGCCAACCAAGCAACCTGGGAGAGCAAATCAGCACTACAAAGAAATCTCTCGCCCCCCCCCCCCCCCGGGGCAAAAGGGCCAGGCGAAAAAAGTCTAAAAACCAGAAAGGCAGGACAGCCCACGGAGTCAAGGGAGCCTTGTTAAGCTGATGGGCGGGATGTCAATGGCCAACAGCCAATCTTCACAAGTGTATCCTCTTTCCCAAACCATGGAAAACACAGAACCACAGAGCATAGGGCACTTCCACACATGGGCGTTGACCTTGGGAAAATGAAAAAATCAACCAGACACAGGGACCCCAAAGTTGAGGGCTGCTGTCTTGACAAGAACCTCCACTCCGGTACACGTTTCATATCCCAGGAAAGAGCCAAGTGGACAAAGACGAGTGGACAAGTGGACAAAGACAAGTGGACAAGTGGACAAGTGGTGCTACGTAGGTCCAATGGAGTGTCACTCAGCCATGAAATCCACGTCATGAGGCTGGTAGCAGCATCCTGAGTGGATTTAGGTACGATCATCCTCAGTGAAATAAGTCCCACAAAAAAAGAAACTTATGATATCACTTATCGAGGGAATGTAAAAATCGCTCCCCATGCACTGAATCCCCAAACAGAACAGAGTCACGCTTTTAGAAAACACACTTATGCCTGCTTCAGGGGAAAGGTGAGGTGGGGTGACGCATAAAACTCGAGTTTGAAATGAGCACAGATACCCTTCCGAAAACCGAATATGGAATGGACACGACCTACTCCTTGCTCAATCAACTGGACTCACCAGACCCTGTTCATCGCACAAGTATCTATCCGACTAGTAAGCATCTTAAAAGCTAAGTCTTGATATCTCTGTGTAAGTGCATCAAGTGTGTGTAAAGCGGCCTAAAACCAGCAGGGAAAATCAGCTCAGACCCATTCTGAGGATACATTTCCAACATAAAGAAGAAACAAGCAGGGCAAAACAGAGAGAAATTCTTCCAAAATGCGTTCAGGGACTGGCATGCAACCAGGATTGACCACATCTACAGCCCCAGCGGCAGAAGACATAAGGCTGGACACTCTTGGGGCTGAGACGATTGGTGAGGTTGGGAAAGCAAATGCAGACCCTTGAAAGGAATCCTGCGTGCTCCCCATTCCATGGGTCCCAACTCTCCAGGTTCAACGCAATCTTCCGACAGCGAAAGCACTCATTGGAAACCCAGCGGTTGCTACACCGTGGGATCGGGAAAGCTTTCTGAAACTCACCTCAGTTTTCATCTCCTGGTGCTCGTGTTCTCCATTCAGGCCCCCTTACTAACAATCTCCCCACTTGGAGACTCGGCGCCTTTCCATGCCTCTTTCGTACCGTCTGCAATTTGTCCGCAGGATGAACTGCAAGAGGGGGAACCAATGAGAGACTCGCTGGAGGTGTTTGGTCGGGCACATGTCACTCTCATTTCCCATCACGAAGAAGAGTTCACCAGCGGTTCAGCCTGCCACCCCGGATCGACAATAGGGCGTGAAGCCATCCAGCCGTGTTGCGTCCCACTCACAAAAAAGCGACTTGGGAAATGGAGCTCAGGGGCACTGCACTTCCCAAACCTGCAGAGTTCTAAACGATAACTATCGCCCCAAAATATATTGAGGTCAGGCTACGAAGAGGCGCTGAACGCAAGGCAGAACTGCAGGAAACGGATGTCAACGGGTACATCGGAATGGCCCCGATAGCACATGAAAAGCGCCAGAACGTGGACAATGATGCGGTTGGCCAAAAAGGGCGTATGCGTTTTTTCCTGAATATATTCAGGAAAAAACGCATACGCCCTTTTTTGCCAACCAAGCAACCTGGGAGAGCAAATCAGCACTACAAAAAATCTCTCGCCCCCCCCCCCGGGGCAAAAGGGCCAGGCGAAAAAAGTCTAAAAACCAGAAAGGCAGGACAGGCCACGGAGTCAAGGGAGCCTTGTTAAGCTGATGGGCGGGATGTCAATGGCCAACAGCCAATCTTCACAAGTGTATCCTCTTTCCCAAACCATGTAAAACACAGAACCACAGAGCATAGGGCACTTCCACACATGGGCGTTGACCTTGGGAAAATGAAAAAATCAACCAGACACAGGGACCCCAAAGTTGAGGGCTGCTGTCTTGACAAGAACCTCCACTCTGGTACACGTTTCATATCCCAGGAAAGAGCCAAGTGGACAAAGACGAGTGGACAAGTGGACAAGTGCAGAAGTGGTGCTACGTAGGTCCAATGGAGTGTCACTCAGCCATGAAATCCACGTCATGAGGCTGGTAGCAGCATCCTGAGTGGATTTAGGTACGATCATCCTCAGTGAAATACGTCCCACAAAAAGAAACTTATGATATCACTTATCGAGGGAATGTAAAAATCGCTCCCCATGCACTGAATCCCCAAACAGAACAGAGTCACGCTTTTAGAAAACACACTTATGCCTGCTTCAGGGGAAAGGTGAGGTGGGGTGACGCATAAAACTCGAGTTTGAAATGAGCACAGATACCCTTCCGAAAACCGAATATGGAATGGACACGACCTACTCCTTGCTCAATCAACTGGACTCACCAGACCCTGTTCATCGCACAAGTATCTATCCGACTAGTAAGCATCTTAAAAGCTAAGTCTTGATATCTCTGTGTAAGTGCATCAAGTGTGTGTAAAGCGGCCTAAAACCAGCAGGGAAAATCAGCTCAGACCCATTCTGAGGATACATTTCCAACATAAAGAAGAAACAAGCAGGGCAAAACAGAGAGAAATTCTTCCAAAATGCGTTCAGGGACTGGCATGCAACCAGGATTGACCACATCTACAGCCCCAGCGGCAGAAGACATAAGGCTGGACACTCTTGGGGCTGAGACGATTGGTGAGGTTGGGAAAGCAAATGCAGACCCTTGAAAGGAATCCTGCGTGCTCCCCATTCCATGGGTCCCAACTCTCCAGGTTCAACGCAATCTTCCGACAGCGAAAGCACTCATTGGAAACCCAGCGGATGCTACACCGTGGGATCGGGAAAGCTTTCTGAAACTCACCTCAGTTTTCATCTCCTGGTGCTCGTGTTCTCCATTCAGGCCCCCTTACTAACAATCTCCCCACTTGGAGACTCGGCGCCTTTCCATGCCTCTTTCGTACCGTCTGCAATTTGTCCGCAGGATGAACTGCAAGAGGGGGAACCAATGAGAGACTCGCTGGAGGTGTTTGGTCGGGCACATGTCACTCTCATTTCCCATCACGAAGAAGAATTCACCAGCGGTTCAGCCTGCCACCCCGGATCGACAATAGGGCGTGAAGCCATCCAGCCGTGTTGCGTCCCACTCACAAAAAAGCGACTTGGGAAATGGAGCTCAGGGGCACTGCACTTCCCAAACCTGCAGAGTTCTAAACGATAACTATCGCCCCAAAATATATTGAGGTCAGGCTACGAAGAGGCGCTGAACGCAAGGCAGAACTGCAGGAAACGGATGTCAACGGGTACATCGGAATGGCCCCGATAGCACATGAAAAGCGCCAGAACGTGGACAATGATGCGGTTGGCCAAAAAGGGCGTATGCGTTTTTTCCTGAATATATTCAGGAAAAAACGCATACGCCCTTTTTGGCCAACCAAGCAACCTGGGAGAGCAAATCAGCACTACAAAGAAATCTCTCGCCCCCCCCGGGGCAAAAGGGCCAGGCGAAAAAAGTCTAAAAACCAGAAAGGCAGGACAGGCCACGGAGTCAAGGGAGCCTTGTTAAGCTGATGGGCGGGATGTCAATGGCCAACAGCCAATCTTCACAAGTGTATCCTCTTTCCCAAACCATGGAAAACACAGAACCACAGAGCATAGGGCACTTCCACACATGGACGTTGACCTTGGGAAAATGAAAAAATCAACCAGACACAGGGACCCCAAAGTTGAGGGCTGCTGTCTTGACAAGAACCTCCACTCCGGTACACGTATCATATCCCAGGAAAGAGCCAAGTGGACAAAGACGAGTGGACAAGTGGACAAAGACAAGTGGACAAGTGGACAAGTGGTGCTACGTAGGTCCAATGGAGTGTCACTCAGCCATGAAATCCACGTCATGAGGCTGGTAGCAGCATCCTGAGTGGATTTAGGTACGATCATCCTCAGTGAAATAAGTCCCACAAAAAAAGAAACTTATGATATCACTTATCGAGGGAATGTAAAAATCGCTCCCCATGCACTGAATCCCCAAACAGAACAGAGTCACGCTTTTAGAAAACACACTTATGCCTGCTTCAGGGGAAAGGTGAGGTGGGGTGACGCATAAAACTCGAGTTTGAAATGAGCACAGATACCCTTCCGAAAACCGAATATGGAATGGACACGACCTACTCCTTGCTCAATCAACTGGACTCACCAGACCCTGTTCATCGCACAAGTATCTATCCGACTAGTAAGCATCTTAAAAGCTAAGTCTTGATATCTCTGTGTAAGTGCATCAAGTGTGTGTAAAGCGGCCTAAAACCAGCAGGGAAAATCAGCTCAGACCCATTCTGAGGATACATTTCCAACATAAAGAAGAAACAAGCAGGGCAAAACAGAGAGAAATTCTTCCAAAATGCGTTCAGGGACTGGCATGCAACCAGGATTGACCACATCTACAGCCCCAGCGGCAGAAGACATAAGGCTGGACACTCTTGGGGCTGAGACGATTGGTGAGGTTGGGAAAGCAAATGCAGACCCTTGAAAGGAATCCTGCGTGCTCCCCATTCCATGGGTCCCAACTCTCCAGGTTCAACGCAATCTTCCGACAGCGAAAGCACTCATTGGAAACCCAGCGGATGCTACACCGTGGGATCGGGAAAGCTTTCTGAAACTCACCTCAGTTTTCCTCTCCTGGTGCTCGTGTTCTCCATTCAGGCCCCCTTACTAACAATCTCCCCACTTGGAGACTCGGCGCCTTTCCATGCCTCTTTCGTACCGTCTGCAATTTGTCCGCAGGATGAACTGCAAGAGGGGGAACCAATGAGAGACTCGCTGGAGGTGTTTGGTCGGGCACATGTCACTCTCATTTCCCATCACGAAGAAGAATTCACCAGCGGTTCAGCCTGCCACCCCGGATCGACAATAGGGCGTGAAGCCATCCAGCCGTGTTGCGTCCCACTCACAAAAAAGCGACTTGGGAAATGGAGCTCAGGGGCACTGCACTTCCCAAACCTGCAGAGTTCTAAACGATAACTATCGCCCCAAAATATATTGAGGTCAGGCTACGAAGAGGCGCTGAACGCAAGGCAGAACTGCAGGAAACGGATGTCAACGGGTACATCGGAATGGCCCCGATAGCACATGAAAAGCGCCAGAACGTGGACAATGATGCGGTTGGCCAAAAAGGGCGTATGCGTTTTTTCCTGAATATATTCAGGAAAAAACGCATACGCCCTTTTTGGCCAACCAAGCAACCTGGGAGAGCAAATCAGCACTACAAAGAAATCTCTCGCCCCCCCCGGGGCAAAAGGGCCAGGCGAAAAAAGTCTAAAAACCAGAAAGGCAGGACAGGCCACGGAGTCAAGGGAGCCTTGTTAAGCTGATGGGCGGGATGTCAATGGCCAACAGCCAATCTTCACAAGTGTATCCTCTTTCCCAAACCATGGAAAACACAGAACCACAGAGCATAGGGCACTTCCACACATGGGCGTTGACCTTGGGAAAATGAAAAAATCAACCAGACACAGGGACCCCAAAGTTGAGGGCTGCTGTCTTGACAAGAACCTCCACTCCGGTACACGTATCATATCCCAGGAAAGAGCCAAGTGGACAAAGACGAGTGGACAAGTGGACAAAGACAAGTGGACAAGTGGACAAGTGGTGCTACGTAGGTCCAATGGAGTGTCACTCAGCCATGAAATCCACGTCATGAGGCTGGTAGCAGCATCCTGAGTGGATTTAGGTACGATCATCCTCAGTGAAATAAGTCCCACAAAAAAAGAAACTTATGATATCACTTATCGAGGGAATGTAAAAATCGCTCCCCATGCACTGAATCCCCAAACAGAACAGAGTCACGCTTTTAGAAAACACACTTATGCCTGCTTCAGGGGAAAGGTGAGGTGGGGTGACGCATAAAACTCGAGTTTGAAATGAGCACAGATACCCTTCCGAAAACCGAATATGGAATGGACACGACCTACTCCTTGCTCAATCAACTGGACTCACCAGACCCTGTTCATCGCACAAGTATCTATCCGACTAGTAAGCATCTTAAAAGCTAAGTCTTGATATCTCTGTGTAAGTGCATCAAGTGTGTGTAAAGCGGCCTAAAACCAACAGGGAAAATCAGCTCAGACCCATTCTGAGGATACATTTCCAACATAAAGAAGAAACAAGCAGGGCAAAACAGAGAGAAATTCTTCCAAAATGCGTTCAGGGACTGGCATGCAACCAGGATTGACCACATCTACAGCCCCAGCGGCAGAAGACATAAGGCTGGACACTCTTGGGGCTGAGACGATTGGTGAGGTTGGGAAAGCAAATGCAGACCCTTGAAAGGAATCCTGCGTGCTCCCCATTCCATGGGTCCCAACTCTCCAGGTTCAACGCAATCTTCCGACAGCGAAAGCACTCATTGGAAACCCAGCGGATGCTACACCGTGGGATCGGGAAAGCTTTCTGAAACTCACCTCAGTTTTCCTCTCCTGGTGCTCGTGTTCTCCATTCAGGCCCCCTTACTAACAATCTCCCCACTTGGAGACTCGGCGCCTTTCCATGCCTCTTTCGTACCGTCTGCAATTTGTCCGCAGGATGAACTGCAAGAGGGGGAACCAATGAGAGACTCGCTGGAGGTGTTTGGTCGGGCACATGTCACTCTCATTTCCCATCACGAAGAAGAATTCACCAGCGGTTCAGCCTGCCACCCCGGATCGACAATAGGGCGTGAAGCCATCCAGCCGTGTTGCGTCCCACTCACAAAAAAGCGACTTGGGAAATGGAGCTCAGGGGCACTGCACTTCCCAAACCTGCAGAGTTCTAAACGATAACTATCGCCCCAAAATATATTGAGGTCAGGCTACGAAGAGGCGCTGAACGCAAGGCAGAACTGCAGGAAACGGATGTCAACGGGTACATCGGAATGGCCCCGATAGCACATGAAAAGCGCCAGAACGTGGACAATGATGCGGTTGGCCAAAAAGGGCGTATGCGTTTTTTCCTGAATATATTCAGGAAAAAACGCATACGCCCTTTTTGGCCAACCAAGCAACCTGGGAGAGCAAATCAGCACTACAAAGAAATCTCTCGCCCCCCCCGGGGCAAAAGGGCCAGGCGAAAAAAGTCTAAAAACCAGAAAGGCAGGACAGGCCACGGAGTCAAGGGAGCCTTGTTAAGCTGATGGGCGGGATGTCAATGGCCAACAGCCAATCTTCACAAGTGTATCCTCTTTCCCAAACCATGTAAAACACAGAACCACAGAGCATAGGGCACTTCCACACATGGGCGTTGACCTTGGGAAAATGAAAAAATCAACCAGACACAGGGACCCCAAAGTTGAGGGCTGCTGTCTTGACAAGAACCTCCACTCCGGTACACGTATCATATCCCAGGAAAGAGCCAAGTGGACAAAGACGAGTGGACAAGTGGACAAAGACAAGTGGACAAGTGGACAAGTGGTGCTACGTAGGTCCAATGGAGTGTCACTCAGCCATGAAATCCACGTCATGAGGCTGGTAGCAGCATCCTGAGTGGATTTAGGTACGATCATCCTCAGTGAAATAAGTCCCACAAAAAAAGAAACTTATGATATCACTTATCGAGGGAATGTAAAAATCGCTCCCCATGCACTGAATCCCCAAACAGAACAGAGTCACGCTTTTAGAAAACACACTTATGCCTGCTTCAGGGGAAAGGTGAGGTGGGGTGACGCATAAAACTCGAGTTTGAAATGAGCACAGATACCCTTCCGAAAACCGAATATGGAATGGACACGACCTACTCCTTGCTCAATCAACTGGACTCACCAGACCCTGTTCATCGCACAAGTATCTATCCGACTAGTAAGCATCTTAAAAGCTAAGTCTTGATATCTCTGTGTAAGTGCATCAAGTGTGTGTAAAGCGGCCTAAAACCAACAGGGAAAATCAGCTCAGACCCATTCTGAGGATACATTTCCAACATAAAGAAGAAACAAGCAGGGCAAAACAGAGAGAAATTCTTCCAAAATGCGTTCAGGGACTGGCATGCAACCAGGATTGACCACATCTACAGCCCCAGCGGCAGAAGACATAAGGCTGGACACTCTTGGGGCTGAGACGATTGGTGAGGTTGGGAAAGCAAATGCAGACCCTTGAAAGGAATCCTGCGTGCTCCCCATTCCATGGGTCCCAACTCTCCAGGTTCAACGCAATCTTCCGACAGCGAAAGCACTCATTGGAAACCCAGCGGATGCTACACCGTGGGATCGGGAAAGCTTTCTGAAACTCACCTCAGTTTTCCTCTCCTGGTGCTCGTGTTCTCCATTCAGGCCCCCTTACTAACAATCTCCCCACTTGGAGACTCGGCGCCTTTCCATGCCTCTTTCGTACCGTCTGCAATTTGTCCGCAGGATGAACTGCAAGAGGGGGAACCAATGAGAGACTCGCTGGAGGTGTTTGGTCGGGCACATGTCACTCTCATTTCCCATCACGAAGAAGATTTCACCAGCGGTTCAGCCTGCCACCCCGGATCGACAATAGGGCGTGAAGCCATCCAGCCGTGTTGCGTCCCACTCACAAAAAAGCGACTTGGGAAATGGAGCTCAGGGGCACTGCACTTCCCAAACCTGCAGAGTTCTAAACGATAACTATCGCCCCAAAATATATTGAGGTCAGGCTACGAAGAGGCGCTGAACGCAAGGCAGAACTGCAGGAAACGGATGTCAACGGGTACATCGGAATGGCCCCGATAGCACATGAAAAGCGCCAGAACGTGGACAATGATGCGGTTGGCCAAAAAGGGCGTATGCGTTTTTTCCTGAATATATTCAGGAAAAAACGCATACGCCCTTTTTGGCCAACCAAGCAACCTGGGAGAGCAAATCAGCACTACAAAGAAATCTCTCGCCCCCCCCCCCCCCCGGGGCAAAAGGGCCAGGCGAAAAAAGTCTAAAAACCAGAAAGGCAGGACAGCCCACGGAGTCAAGGGAGCCTTGTTAAGCTGATGGGCGGGATGTCAATGGCCAACAGCCAATCTTCACAAGTGTATCCTCTTTCCCAAACCATGGAAAACACAGAACCACAGAGCATAGGGCACTTCCACACATGGGCGTTGACCTTGGGAAAATGAAAAAATCAACCAGACACAGGGACCCAAAGTTGAGGGCTGCTGTCTTGACAAGAACCTCCACTCCGGTACACGTTTCATATCCCAGGAAAGAGCCAAGTGGACAAAGACGAGTGGACAAGTGGACAAAGACAAGTGGACAAGTGGACAAGTGGTGCTACGTAGGTCCAATGGAGTGTCACTCAGCCATGAAATCCACGTCATGAGGCTGGTAGCAGCATCCTGAGTGGATTTAGGTACGATCATCCTCAGTGAAATAAGTCCCACAAAAAAAGAAACTTATGATATCACTTATCGAGGGAATGTAAAAATCGCTCCCCATGCACTGAATCCCCAAACAGAACAGAGTCACGCTTTTAGAAAACACACTTATGCCTGCTTCAGGGGAAAGGTGAGGTGGGGTGACGCATAAAACTCGAGTTTGAAATGAGCACAGATACCCTTCCGAAAACCGAATATGGAATGGACACGACCTACTCCTTGCTCAATCAACTGGACTCACCAGACCCTGTTCATCGCACAAGTATCTATCCGACTAGTAAGCATCTTAAAAGCTAAGTCTTGATATCTCTGTGTAAGTGCATCAAGTGTGTGTAAAGCGGCCTAAAACCAGCAGGGAAAATCAGCTCAGACCCATTCTGAGGATACATTTCCAACATAAAGAAGAAACAAGCAGGGCAAAACAGAGAGAAATTCTTCCAAAATGCGTTCAGGGACTGGCATGCAACCAGGATTGACCACATCTACAGCCCCAGCGGCAGAAGACATAAGGCTGGACACTCTTGGGGCTGAGACGATTGGTGAGGTTGGGAAAGCAAATGCAGACCCTTGAAAGGAATCCTGCGTGCTCCCCATTCCATGGGTCCCAACTCTCCAGGTTCAACGCAATCTTCCGACAGCGAAAGCACTCATTGGAAACCCAGCGGATGCTACACCGTGGGATCGGGAAAGCTTTCTGAAACTCACCTCAGTTTTCATCTCCTGGTGCTCGTGTTCTCCATTCAGGCCCCCTTACTAACAATCTCCCCACTTGGAGACTCGGCGCCTTTCCATGCCTCTTTCGTACCGTCTGCAATTTGTCCGCAGGATGAATTGCAAGAGGGGGAACCAATGAGAGACTCGCTGGAGGTGTTTGGTCGGGCACATGTCACTCTCATTTCCCATCACGAAGAAGAATTCACCAGCGGTTCAGCCTGCCACCCCGGATCGACAATAGGGCGTGAAGCCATCCAGCCGTGTTGCGTCCCACTCACAAAAAAGCGACTTGGGAAATGGAGCTCAGGGGCACTGCACTTCCCAAACCTGCAGAGTTCTAAACGATAACTATCGCCCCAAAATATATTGAGGTCAGGCTACGAAGAGGTGCTGAACGCAAGGCAGAACTGCAGGAAACGGATGTCAACGGGTACATCGGAATGGCCCCGATAGCACATGAAAAGCGCCAGAACGTGGACAATGATGCGGTTGGCCAAAAAGGGCGTATGCGTTTTTTCCTGAATATATTCAGGAAAAAACGCATACGCCCTTTTTGGCCAACCAAGCAACCTGGGAGAGCAAATCAGCACTACAAAGAAATCTCTCGCCCCCCCCCGGGGCAAAAGGGCCAGGCGAAAAAAGTCTAAAAACCAGAAAGGCAGGACAGGCCACGGAGTCAAGGGAGCCTTGTTAAGCTGATGGGCGGGATGTCAATGGCCAACAGCCAATCTTCACAAGTGTATCCTCTTTCCCAAACCATGTAAAACACAGAACCACAGAGCATAGGGCACTTCCACACATGGGCGTTGACCTTGGGAAAATGAAAAAATCAACCAGACACAGGGACCCCAAAGTTGAGGGCTGCTGTCTTGACAAGAACCTCCACTCCGGTACACGTTTCATATCCCAGGAAAGAGCCAAGTGGACAAAGACGAGTGGACAAGTGGACAAAGACAAGTGGACAAGTGGACAAGTGGTGCTACGTAGGTCCAATGGAGTGTCACTCAGCCATGAAATCCACGTCATGAGGCTGGTAGCAGCATCCTGAGTGGATTTAGGTACGATCATCCTCAGTGAAATAAGTCCCACAAAAAAAGAAACTTATGATATCACTTATCGAGGGAATGTAAAAATCGCTCCCCATGCACTGAATCCCCAAACAGAACAGAGTCACGCTTTTAGAAAACACACTTATGCCTGCTTCAGGGGAAAGGTGAGGTGGGGTGACGCATAAAACTCGAGTTTGAAATGAGCACAGATACCCTTCCGAAAACCGAATATGGAATGGACACGACCTACTCCTTGCTCAATCAACTGGACTCACCAGACCCTGTTCATCGCACAAGTATCTATCCGACTAGTAAGCATCTTAAAAGCTAAGTCTTGATATCTCTGTGTAAGTGCATCAAGTGTGTGTAAAGCGGCCTAAAACCAGCAGGGAAAATCAGCTCAGACCCATTCTGAGGATACATTTCCAACATAAAGAAGAAACAAGCAGGGCAAAACAGAGAGAAATTCTTCCAAAATGCGTTCAGGGACTGGCATGCAACCAGGATTGACCACATCTACAGCCCCAGCGGCAGAAGACATAAGGCTGGACACTCTTGGGGCTGAGACGATTGGTGAGGTTGGGAAAGCAAATGCAGACCCTTGAAAGGAATCCTGCGTGCTCCCCATTCCATGGGTCCCAACTCTCCAGGTTCAACGCAATCTTCCGACAGCGAAAGCACTCATTGGAAACCCAGCGGTTGCTACACCGTGGGATCGGGAAAGCTTTCTGAAACTCACCTCAGTTTTCATCTCCTGGTGCTCGTGTTCTCCATTCAGGCCCCCTTACTAACAATCTCCCCACTTGGAGACTCGGCGCCTTTCCATGCCTCTTTCGTACCGTCTGCAATTTGTCCGCAGGATGAACTGCAAGAGGGGGAACCAATGAGAGACTCGCTGGAGGTGTTTGGTCGGGCACATGTCACTCTCATTTCCCATCACGAAGAAGAGTTCACCAGCGGTTCAGCCTCCCACCCCGGATCGACAATAGGGCGTGAAGCCATCCAGCCGTGTTGCGTCCCACTCACAAAAAAGCGACTTGGGAAATGGAGCTCAGGGGCACTGCACTTCCCAAACCTGCAGAGTTCTAAACGATAACTATCGCCCCAAAATATATTGAGGTCAGGCTACGAAGAGGCGCTGAACGCAAGGCAGAACTGCAGGAAACGGATGTCAACGGGTACATCGGAATGGCCCCGATAGCACATGAAAAGCGCCAGAACGTGGACAATGATGCGGTTGGCCAAAAAGGGCGTATGCGTTTTTTCCTGAATATATTCAGGAAAAAACGCATACGCCCTTTTTGGCCAACAAAGCAACCTGGGAGAGCAAATCAGCACTACAAAGAAATCTCTCGCCCCCCCCCGGGGCAAAAGGGCCAGGCGAAAAAAGTCTAAAAACCAGAAAGGCAGGACAGCCCACGGAGTCAAGGGAGCCTTGTTAAGCTGATGGGCGGGATGTCAATGGCCAACAGCCAATCTTCACAAGTGTATCCTCTTTCCCAAACCATGTAAAACACAGAACCACAGAGCATAGGGCACTTCCACACATGGGCGTTGACCTTGGGAAAATGAAAAAATCAACCAGACACAGGGACCCCAAAGTTGAGGGCTGCTGTCTTGACAAGAACCTCCACTCCGGTACACGTTTCATATCCCAGGAAAGAGCCAAGTGGACAAAGACGAGTGGACAAGTGGACAAAGACAAGTGGACAAGTGGACAAGTGGTGCTACGTAGGTCCAATGGAGTGTCACTCAGCCATGAAATCCACGTCATGAGGCTGGTAGCAGCATCCTGAGTGGATTTAGGTACGATCATCCTCAGTGAAATAAGTCCCACAAAAAAAGAAACTTATGATATCACTTATCGAGGGAATGTAAAAATCGCTCCCCATGCACTGAATCCCCAAACAGAACAGAGTCACGCTTTTAGAAAACACACTTATGCCTGCTTCAGGGGAAAGGTGAGGTGGGGTGACGCATAAAACTCGAGTTTGAAATGAGCACAGATACCCTTCCGAAAACCGAATATGGAATGGACACGACCTACTCCTTGCTCAATCAACTGGACTCACCAGACCCTGTTCATCGCACAAGTATCTATCCGACTAGTAAGCATCTTAAAAGCTAAGTCTTGATATCTCTGTGTAAGTGCATCAAGTGTGTGTAAAGCGGCCTAAAACCAGCAGGGAAAATCAGCTCAGACCCATTCTGAGGATACATTTCCAACATAAAGAAGAAACAAGCAGGGCAAAACAGAGAGAAATTCTTCCAAAATGCGTTCAGGGACTGGCATGCAACCAGGATTGACCACATCTACAGCCCCAGCGGCAGAAGACATAAGGCTGGACACTCTTGGGGCTGAGACGATTGGTGAGGTTGGGAAAGCAAATGCAGACCCTTGAAAGGAATCCTGCGTGCTCCCCATTCCATGGGTCCCAACTCTCCAGGTTCAACGCAATCTTCCGACAGCGAAAGCACTCATTGGAAACCCAGCGGTTGCTACACCGTGGGATCGGGAAAGCTTTCTGAAACTCACCTCAGTTTTCATCTCCTGGTGCTCGTGTTCTCCATTCAGGCCCCCTTACTAACAATCTCCCCACTTGGAGACTCGGCGCCTTTCCATGCCTCTTTCGTACCGTCTGCAATTTGTCCGCAGGATGAACTGCAAGAGGGGGAACCAATGAGAGACTCGCTGGAGGTGTTTGGTCGGGCACATGTCACTCTCATTTCCCATCACGAAGAAGAGTTCACCAGCGGTTCAGCCTGCCACCCCGGATCGACAATAGGGCGTGAAGCCATCCAGCCGTGTTGCGTCCCACTCACAAAAAAGCGACTTGGGAAATGGAGCTCAGGGACACTGCACTTCCCAAACCTGCAGAGTTCTAAACGATAACTATCGCCCCAAAATATATTGAGGTCAGGCTACGAAGAGGCGCTGAACGCAAGGCAGAACTGCAGGAAACGGATGTCAACGGGTACATCGGAATGGCCCCGATAGCACATGAAAAGCGCCAGAACGTGGACAATGATGCGGTTGGCCAAAAAGGGCGTATGCGTTTTTTCCTGAATATATTCAGGAAAAAACGCATACGCCCTTTTTGGCCAACCAAGCAACCTGGGAGAGCAAATCAGCACTACAAAGAAATCTCTCGCCCCCCCCCACCCCGGGGCAAAAGGGCCAGGCGAAAAAAGTCTAAAAACCAGAAAGGCAGGACAGCCCACGGAGTCAAGGGAGCCTTGTTAAGCTGATGGGCGGGATGTCAATGGCCAACAGCCAATCTTCACAAGTGTATCCTCTTTCCCAAAGCATGTAAAACACAGAACCACAGAGCATAGGGCACTTCCACACATGGGCGTTGACCTTGGGAAAATGAAAAAATCAACCAGACACAGGGACCCCAAAGTTGAGGGCTGCTGTCTTGACAAGAACCTCCACTCCGGTACACGTTTCATATCCCAGGAAAGAGCCAAGTGGACAAAGACGAGTGGACAAGTGGACAAAGACAAGTGGACAAGTGGACAAGTGGTGCTACGTAGGTCCAATGGAGTGTCACTCAGCCAAGAAATCCACGTCATGAGGCTGGTAGCAGCATCCTGAGTGGATTTAGGTACGATCATCCTCAGTGAAATAAGTCCCACAAAAAAAGAAACTTATGATATCACTTATCGAGGGAATGTAAAAATCGCTCCCCATGCACTGAATCCCCAAACAGAACAGAGTCACGCTTTTAGAAAACACACTTATGCCTGCTTCAGGGGAAAGGTGAGGTGGGGTGACGCATAAAACTCGAGTTTGAAATGAGCACAGATACCCTTCCGAAAACCGAATATGGAATGGACACGACCTACTCCTTGCTCAATCAACTGGACTCACCAGACCCTGTTCATCGCACAAGTATCTATCCGACTAGTAAGCATCTTAAAAGCTAAGTCTTGATATCTCTGTGTAAGTGCATCAAGTGTGTGTAAAGCGGCCTAAAACCAGCAGGGAAAATCAGCTCAGACCCATTCTGAGGATACATTTCCAACACAAAGAAGAAACAAGCAGGGCAAAACAGAGAGAAATTCTTCCAAAATGCGTTCAGGGACTGGCATGCAACCAGGATTGACCACATCTACAGCCCCAGCGGCAGAAGACAGAAGGCTGGACACTCTTGGGGCTGAGACGATTGGTGAGGTTGGGAAAGCAAATGCAGACCCTTGAAAGGAATCCTGCGTGCTCCCCATTCCATGGTTCCCAACTCTCCAGGTTCAACGCAATCTTCCGACAGCGAAAGCACTCATTGGAAACCCAGCGGATGCTACACCGTGGGATCGGGAAAGCTTTCTGAAACTCACCTCAGTTTTCATCTCCTGGTGCTCGTGTTCTCCATTCAGGCCCCCTTACTAACAATCTCCCCACTTGGAGACTCGGCGCCTTTCCATGCCTCTTTCGTACCGTCTGCAATTTGTCCGCAGGATGAACTGCAAGAGGGGGAACCAATGAGAGACTCGCTGGAGGTGTTTGGTCGGGCACATGTCACTCTCATTTCCCATCACGAAGAAGAATTCACCAGCGGTTCAGCCTGCCACCCCGGATCGACAATAGGGCGTGAAGCCATCCAGCCGTGTTGCGTGCCACTCACAAAAAAGCGACTTGGGAAATGGAGCTCAGGGGCACTGCACTTCCCAAACCTGCAGAGTTCTAAACGATAACTATCGCCCCAAAATATATTGAGGTCAGGCTACGAAGAGGCGCTGAACGCAAGGCAGAACTGCAGGAAACGGATGTCAACGGGTACATCGGAATGGCCCCGATAGCACATGAAAAGCGCCAGAACGTGGACAATGATGCGGTTGGCCAAAAAGGGCGTATGCGTTTTTTCCTGAATATATTCAGGAAAAAACGCATACGCCCTTTTTGGCCAACCAAGCAACCTGGGAGAGCAAATCAGCACTACAAAGAAATCTCTCGCCCCCCCCCGGGGCAAAAGGGCCAGGCGAAAAAAGTCTAAAAACCAGAAAGGCAGGACAGCCCACGGAGTCAAGGGAGCCTTGTTAAGCTGATGGGCGAGATGTCAATGGCCAACAGCCAATCTTCACAAGTGTATCCTCTTTCCCAAACCATGTAAAACACAGAACCACAGAGCATAGGGCACTTCCACACATGGGCGTTGACCTTGGGAAAATGAAAAAATCAACCAGACACAGGGACCCAAAGTTGAGGGCTGCTGTCTTGACAAGAACCTCCACTCCGGTACACGTATCATATCCCAGGAAAGAGCCAAGTGGACAAAGACGAGTGGACAAGTGGACAAAGACAAGTGGACAAGTGGACAAGTGGTGCTACGTAGGTCCAATGGAGTGTCACTCAGCCATGAAATCCACGTCATGAGGCTGGTAGCAGCATCCTGAGTGGATTTAGGTACGATCATCCTCAGTGAAATAAGTCCCACAAAAAAAGAAACTTATGATATCACTTATCGAGGGAATGTAAAAATCGCTCCCCATGCACTGAATCCCCAAACAGAACAGAGTCACGCTTTTAGAAAACACACTTATGCCTGCTTCAGGGGAAAGGTGAGGTGAGGTGATGCATAAAACTCGAGTTTGAAATGAGCACAGATACCCTTCCGAAAACCGAATATGGAATGGACACGACCTACTCCTTGCTCAATCAACTGGACTCACCAGACCCTGTTCATCGCACAAGTATCTATCCGACTAGTAAGCATCTTAAAAGCTAAGTCTTGATATCTCTGTGTAAGTGCATCAAGTGTGTGTAAAGCGGCCTAAAACCAGCAGGGAAAATCAGCTCAGACCCATTCTGAGGATACATTTCCAACATAAAGAAGAAACAAGCAGGGCAAAACAGAGAGAAATTCTTCCAAAATGCGTTCAGGGACTGGCATGCAACCAGGATTGACCACATCTACAGCTCCAGCGGCAGAAGACATAAGGCTGGACACTCTTGGGGCTGAGACGATTGGTGAGGTTGGGAAAGTAAATGCAGACCCTTGAAAGGAATCCTGCGTGCTCCCCATTCCATGGGTCCCAACTCTCCAGGTTCAACGCAATCTTCCGACAGCGAAAGCACTCATTGGAAACCCAGCGGATGCTACACCGTGGGATCGGGAAAGCTTTCTGAAACTCACCTCAGTTTTCATCTCCTGGTGCTCGTGTTCTCCATTCAGGCCCCCTTACTAACAATCTCCCCACTTGGAGACTCGGCGCCTTTCCATGCCTCTTTCGTACCGTCTGCAATTTGTCCGCAGGATGAACTGCAAGAGGGGGAACCAATGAGAGACTCACTGGAGGTGTTTGGTCGGGCACATGTCACTCTCATTTCCCATCACGAAGAAGAGTTCACCAGCGGTTCAGCCTGCCACCCCGGATCGACAATAGGGCGTGAAGCCATCCAGCCGTGTTGCGTCCCACTCACAAAAAAGCGACTTGGGAAATGGAGCTCAGGGGCACTGCACTTCCCAAACCTGCAGAGTTCTAAACGATAACTATCGCCCCAAAATATATTGAGGTCAGGCTACGAAGAGGCGCTGAACGCAAGGCAGAACTGCAGGAAACGGATGTCAACGGGTACATCGGAATGGCCCCGATAGCACATGAAAAGCGCCAGAACGTGGACAATGATGCGGTTGGCCAAAAAGGGCGTATGCGTTTTTTCCTGAATATATTCAGGAAAAAACGCATACGCCCTTTTTGGCCAACCAAGCAACCTGGGAGAGCAAATCAGCACTACAAAGAAATCTCTCGCCCCCCCCCGGGGCAAAAGGGCCAGGCGAAAAAAGTCTAAAAACCAGAAAGGCAGGACAGCCCACGGAGTCAAGGGAGCCTTGTTAAGCTGATGGGCGGGATGTCAATGGCCAACAGCCAATCTTCAGAAGTGTATCCTCTTTCCCAAACCATGGAAAACACAGAACCACAGAGCATAGGGCACTTCCACACATGGGCGTTGACCTTGGGAAAATGAAAAAATCAACCAGACACAGGGACCCCAAAGTTGAGGGCTGCTGTCTTGACAAGAACCTCCACTCCGGTACACGTTTCATATCCCAGGAAAGAGCCAAGTGGACAAAGACGAGTGGACAAGTGTTCAAAGACAAGTGGACAAGTGGACAAGTGGTGCTACGTAGGTCCAATGGAGTGTCACTCAGCCATGAAATCCACGTCATGAGGCTGGTAGCAGCATCCTGAGTGGATTTAGGTACGATCATCCTCAGTGAAATAAGTCCCACAAAAAAAGAAACTTATGATATCACTTATCGAGGGAATGTAAAAATCGCTCCCCATGCACTGAATCCCCAAACAGAACAGAGTCACGCTTTTAGAAAACACACTTATGCCTGCTTCAGGGGAAAGGTGAGGTGGGGTGACGCATAAAACTCGAGTTTGAAATGAGCACAGATACCCTTCCGAAAACCGAATATGGAATGGACACGACCTACTCCTTGCTCAATCAACTGGACTCACCAGACCCTGTTCATCGCACAAGTATCTATCCGACTAGTAAGCATCTTAAAAGCTAAGTCTTGATATCTCTGTGTAAGTGCATCAAGTGTGTGTAAAGCGGCCTAAAACCAGCAGGGAAAATCAGCTCAGACCCATTCTGAGGATACATTTCCAACATAAAGAAGAAACAAGCAGGGCAAAACAGAGAGAAATTCTTCCAAAATGCGTTCAGGGACTGGCATGCAACCAGGATTGACCACATCTACAGCCCCAGCGGCAGAAGACATAAGGCTGGACACTCTTGGGGCTGAGACGATTGGTGAGGTTGGGAAAGCAAATGCAGACCCTTGAAAGGAATCCTGCGTGCTCCCCATTCCATGGGTCCCAACTCTCCAGGTTCAACGCAATCTTCCGACAGCGAAAGCACTCATTGGAAACCCAGCGGATGCTACACCGTGGGATCGGGAAAGCTTTCTGAAACTCACCTCAGTTTTCATCTCCTGGTGCTCGTGTTCTCCATTCAGGCCCCCTTACTAACAATCTCCCCACTTGGAGACTCGGCGCCTTTCCATGCCTCTTTCGTACCGTCTGCAATTTGTCCGCAGAATGAACTGCAAGAGGGGGAACCAATGAGAGACTCGCTGGAGGTGTTTGGTCGGGCACATGTCACTCTCATTTCCCATCACGAAGAAGAATTCACCAGAGGTTCAGCCTGCCACCCCGGATCGACAATAGGGCGTGAAGCCATCCAGCCGTGTTGCGTCCCACTCACAAAAAAGCGACTTGGGAAATGGAGCTCAGGGGCACTGCACTTCCCAAACCTGCAGAGTTCTAAACGATAACTATCGCCCCAAAATATATTGAGGTCAGGCTACGAAGAGGCGTTGAACGCAAGGCAGAATTGCAGGAAACGGATGTCAACGGCTACATCGGAATGACCCCGATAGCACATGAAAAGCGCCAGAACGTGGACAATGATGCGGTTGGCCAAAAAGGGCGTATGCGTTTTTTCCTGAATATATTCAGGAAAAAACGCATACGCCCTTTTTGGCCAACCAAGCAACCTGGGAGAGCAAATCAGCACTACAAAGAAATCTCTCGCCCCCCCCCCCGGGGCAAAAGGGCCAGCCGAAAAAAGTCTAAAAACCAGAAAGGCAGGACAGCCCACGGAGTCAAGGGAGCCTTGTTAAGCTGATGGGCGGGATGTCAATGGCCAACAGCCAATCTTCACAAGTGTATCCTCTTTCCCAAACCATGGAAAACACAGAACCACAGAGCATAGGGCACTTCCACACATGGGCGTTGACCTTGGGAAAATGAAAAAATCAACCAGACACAGGGACCCCAAAGTTGAGGGCTGCTGTCTTGACAAGAACCTCCACTCCGGTACACGTTTCATATCCCAGGAAAGAGCCCAGTGGACAAAGACGAGTGGACAAGTGGACAAGTGCAGAAGTGGTGCTACGTAGGTCCAATGGAGTGTCACTCAGCCATGAAATCCACGTCATGAGGCTGGTAGCAGCATCCTGAGTGGATTTAGGTACGATCATTCTCAGTGAAATAAGTCCCACAAAAAGAAACTTACGATATCACTTATAAAGGGAATGTAAAAATCGCTCCCCATGAACTGAATCCCCAAACAGAACAGAGTCACGCTTTTAGAAAACACACTTATGCCTGCTTCAGGGGAAAGGTGAGGTGGGGTGACGCATAAAACTCGAGTTTGAAATGAGCACAGATACCCTTCCGAAAACCGAATATGGAATGGACACGACCTACTCCTTGCTCAATCAACTGGACTCACCAGCCCCTGTTCATCACACAAGTATCTATCCGACTAGTAAGCATCTTAAAAGCTAAGTCTTGATATCTCTGTGTAAGTGCATCAAGTGTGTGTAAAGCGGCCTAAAACCAGCAGGGAAAATCAGCTCAGACCCATTCTGAGGATACATTTCCAACATAAAGAAGAAACAAGCAGGGCAAAACAGAGAGAAATTCTTCCAAAATGCGTTCAGGGACTGGCATGCAACCAGGATTGACCACATCTACAGCCCCAGCGGCAGAAGACATAAGGCTGGACACTCTTGGGGCTGAGACGATTGGTGAGGTTGGGAAAGCAAATGCAGACCCTTGAAAGGAATCCTGCGTGCTCCCCATTCCATGGGTCCCAACTCTCCAGGTTCAACGCAATCTTCCGACAGCGAAAGCACTCATTGGAAACCCAGCGGATGCTACACCGTGGGATCGGGAAAGCTTTCTGAAACTCACCTCAGTTTTCATCTCCTGGTGCTCGTGTTCTCCATTCAGGCCCCCTTACTAACAATCTCCCCACTTGGAGACTCGGCGCCTTTCCATGCCTCTTTCGTACCGTCTGCAATTTGTCCGCAGGATGAACTGCAAGAGGGGGAACCAATGAGAGACTCGCTGGAGGTGTTTGGTCGGGCACATGTCACTCTCATTTCCCATCACGAAGAAGAATTCACCAGCGGTTCAGCCTGCCACCCCGGATCGACAATAGGGCGTGAAGCCATCCAGCCGTGTTGCGTCCCACTCACAAAAAAGCGACTTGGGAAATGGAGCTCAGGGGCACTGCACTTCCCAAACCTGCAGAGTTCTAAACGATAACTATCGCCCCAAAATATATTGAGGTCAGGCTACGAAGAGGCGCTGAACGCAAGGCAGAACTGCAGGAAACGGATGTCAACGGGTACATCGGAATGGCCCCGATAGCACATGAAAAGCGCCAGAACGTGGACAATGATGCGGTTGGCCAAAAAGGGCGTATGCGTTTTTTCCTGAATATATTCAGGAAAAAACGCATACGCCCTTTTTGGCCAACCAAGCAACCTGGGAGAGCAAATCAGCACTACAAAGAAATCTCTCGCCCCACCCGGGGCAAAAGGGCCAGGCGAAAAAAGTCTAAAAACCAGAAAGGCAGGACAGCCCACGGAGTCAAGGGAGCCTTGTTAAGCTGATGGGCGGGATGTCAATGGCCAACAGCCAATCTTCACAAGTGTATCCTCTTTCCCAAACCATGTAAAACACAGAACCACAGAGCATAGGGCACTTCCACACATGGGCGTTGACCTTGGGAAAATGAAAAAATCAACCAGACACAGGGACCCCAAAGTTGAGGGCTGCTGTCTTGACAAGAACCTCCACTCTGGTACACGTTTCATATCCCAGGAAAGAGCCAAGTGGACAAAGACGAGTGGACAAGTGGACAAAGACAAGTGGACAAGTGGACAAGTGGTGCTACGTAGGTCCAATGGAGTGTCACTCAGCCATGAAATCCACGTCATGAGGCTGGTAGCAGCATCCTGAGTGGATTTAGGTACGATCATCCTCAGTGAAATAAGTCCCACAAAAAAAGAAACTTATGATATCACTTATCGAGGGAATGTAAAAATCGCTCCCCATGCACTGAATCCCCAAACAGAACAGAGTCACGCTTTTAGAAAACACACTTATGCCTGCTTCAGGGGAAAGGTGAGGTGGGGTGACGCATAAAACTCGAGTTTGAAATGAGCACAGATACCCTTCCGAAAACCGAATATGGAATGGACACGACCTACTCCTTGCTCAATCAACTGGACTCACCAGACCCTGTTCATCGCACAAGTATCTATCCGACTAGTAAGCATCTTAAAAGCTAAGTCTTGATATCTCTGTGTAAGTGCATCAAGTGTGTGTAAAGCGGCCTAAAACCAGCAGGGAAAATCAGCTCAGACCCATTCTGAGGATACATTTCCAACATAAAGAAGAAACAAGCAGGGCAAAACAGAGAGAAATTCTTCCAAAATGCGTTCAGGGACTGGCATGCAACCAGGATTGACCACATCTACAGCCCCAGCGGCAGAAGACATAAGGCTGGACACTCTTGGGGCTGAGACGATTGGTGAGGTTGGGAAAGTAAATGCAGACCCTTGAAAGGAATCCTGCGTGCTCCCCATTCCATGGGTCCCAACTCTCCAGGTTCAACGCAATCTTCCGACAGCGAAAGCACTCATTGGAAACCCAGCGGATGCTACACCGTGGGATCGGGAAAGCTTTCTGAAACTCACCTCAGTTTTCATCTCCTGGTGCTCGTATTCTCCATTCAGGCCCCCTTACTAACAATCTCCCCACTTGGAGACTCGGCGCCTTTCCATGCCTCTTTCGTACCGTCTGCAATTTGTCCGCAGGATGAACTGCAAGAGGGGGAACCAATGAGAGACTCGCTGGAGGTGTTTGGTCGGGCACATGTCAGTCTCATTTCCCATCACGAAGAAGAGTTCACCAGCGGTTCAGCCTGCCACCCCGGATCGACAATAGGGCGTGAAGCCATCCAGCCGTGTTGCGTCCCACTCACAAAAAAGCGACTTGGGAAATGGAGCTCAGGGGCACTGCACTTCCCAAACCTGCAGAGTTCTAAACGATAACTATCGCCCCAAAATATATTGAGGTCAGGCTACGAAGAGGCGCTGAACGCAAGGCAGAACTGCAGGAAACGGATGTCAACGGGTACATCGGAATGGCCCCGATAGCACATGAAAAGCGCCAGAACGTGGACAATGATGCGGTTGGCCAAAAAGGGCGTATGCGTTTTTTCCTGAATATATTCAGGAAAAAACGCATACGCCCTTTTTGGCCAACCAAGCAACCTGGGAGAGCAAATCAGCACTACAAAGAAATCTCTCGCCCCCCCCCGGGGCAAAAGGGCCAGGCGAAAAAAGTCTAAAAACCAGAAAGGCAGGACAGCCCACGGTGTCAAGGGAGCCTTGTTAAGCTGATGGGCGGGATGTCAATGGCCAACAGCCAATCTTCACAAGTGTATCCTCTTTCCCAAACCATGTAAAACACAGAACCACAGAGCATAGGGCACTTCCACACATGGGCGTTGACCTTGGGAAAATCAAAAAATCAACCAGACATAGGGACCCCAAAGTTGAGGGCTGCTTTCTTGACAAGAACTTCCACTCCGGTACACGTTTCATATCCCAGGAAAGAGCCAAGTGGACAAAGACGAGTGGACAAGTGGACAAAGACAAGTGGACAAGTGGACAAGTGGTGCTACGTAGGTCCAATGGAGTGTCACTCAGCCATGAAATCCACGTCATGAGGCTGGTAGCAGCATCCTGAGTGGATTTAGGTACGATCATCCTCAGTGAAATAAGTCCCACAAAAAAAGAAACTTATGATATCACTTATCGAGGGAATGTAAAAATCGCTCCCCATGCACTGAATCCCCAAACAGAACAGAGTCACACTTTTAGAAAACACACTTATGCCTGCTTCAGGGGAAAGGTGAGGTGGGGTGACGCATAAAACTCGAGTTTGAAATGAGCACAGATACCCTTCCGAAAACCGAATATGGAATGGACACGACCTACTCCTTGCTCAATCAACTGGACTCACCAGACCCTGTTCATCGCACAAGTATCTATCCGACTAGTAAGCATCTTAAAAGCTAAGTCTTGATATCTCTGTGTAAGTGCATCAAGTGTGTGTAAAGCGGCCTAAAACCAGCAGGGAAAATCAGCTCAGACCCATTCTGAGGATACATTTCCAACATAAAGAAGAAACAAGCAGGGCAAAACAGAGAGAAATTCTTCCAAAATGCGTTCAGGGACTGGCATGCAACCAGGATTGACCACATCTACAGCCCCAGCGGCAGAAGACATAAGGCTGGACACTCTTGGGGCTGAGACGATTGGTGAGGTTGGGAAAGCAAATGCAGACCCTTGAAAGGAATCCTGCGTGCTCCCCATTCCATGGGTCCCAACTCTCCAGGTTCAACGCAATCTTCCGACAGCGAAAGCACTCATTGGAAACCCAGCGGATGCTACACCGTGGGATCGGGAAAGCTTTCTGAAACTCACCTCAGTTTTCATCTCCTGGTGCTCGTGTTCTCCATTCAGGCCCCCTTACTAACAATCTCCCCACTTGGAGACTCGGCGCCTTTCCATGCCTCTTTCGTACCGTCTGCAATTTGTCCGCAGGATGAACTGCAAGAGGGGGAACCAATGAGAGACTCGCTGGAGGTGTTTGGTCGGGCACATGTCACTCTCATTTCCCATCACGAAGAAGAATTCACCAGCGGTTCAGCCTGCCACCCCGGATCGACAATAGGGCGTGAAGCCATCCAGCCGTGTTGCGTCCCACTCACAAAAAAGCGACTTGGGAAATGGAGCTCAGGGGCACTGCACTTCCCAAACCTGCAGAGTTCTAAACGATAACTATCGCCCCAAAATATATTGAGGTCAGGCTACGAAGAGGCGCTGAACGCAAGGCAGAACTGCAGGAAACGGATGTCAACGGGTACATCGGAATGGCCCCGATAGCACATGAAAAGCGCCAGAACGTGGACAATGATGCGGTTGGCCAAAAAGGGCGTATGCGTTTTTTCCTGAATATATTCAGGAAAAAACGCATACGCCCTTTTTGGCCAACCAAGCAACCTGGGAGAGCAAATCAGCACTACAAAGAAATCTCTCACCCCCCCCCCCGGGGCAAAAGGGCCAGGCGAAAAAAGTCTAAAAACCAGAAAGGCAGGACAGGCCACGGAGTCAAGGGAGCCTTGTTAAGCTGATGGGCGGGATGTCAATGGCCAACAGCCAATCTTCACAAGTGTATCCTCTTTCCCAAACCATGGAAAACACAGAACCACAGAGCATAGGGCACTTCCACACATGGGCGTTGACCTTGGGAAAATGAAAAAATCAACCAGACACAGGGACCCCAAAGTTGAGGGCTGCTGTCTTGACAAGAACCTCCACTCCGGTACACGTTTCATATCCCAGGAAAGAGCCAAGTGGACAAGTGGACAAAGACAAGTGGACAAGTGGACAAGTGGTGCTACGTAGGTCCAATGGAGTGTCACTCAGCCATGAAATCCACGTCATGAGGCTGGTAGCAGCATCCTGAGTGGATTTAGGTACGATCATCCTCAGTGAAATAAGTCCCACAAAAAACGAAACTTATGATATCACTTATCGAGGGAATGTAAAAATCGCTCCCCATGAACGGAATCCCCAAACAGAACAGAGTCACGCTTTTAGAAAACACACTTATGCCTGCTTCAGGGGAAAGGTGAGGTGGGGTGACGCATAAAACTCGAGTTTGAAATGAGCACAGATACCCTTCCGAAAACCGAATATGGAATGGACACGACCTACTCCTTGCTCAATCAACTGGACTCACCAGACCCTGTTCATCGCACAAGTATCTATCCGACTAGTAAGCATCTTAAAAGCTAAGTCTTGATATCTCTGTGTAAGTGCATCAAGTGTGTGTAAAGCGGCCTAAAACCAGCAGGGAAAATCAGCTCAGACCCATTCTGAGGATACATTTCCAACATAAAGAAGAAACAAGCAGGGCAAAACAGAGAGAAATTCTTCCAAAATGCGTTCAGGGACTGGCATGCAACCAGGATTGACCACATCTACAGCCCCAGCGGCAGAAGACATAAGGCTGGACACTCTTGGGGCTGAGACGATTGGTGAGGTTGGGAAAGCAAATGCAGACCCTTGAAAGGAATCCTGCGTGCTCCCCATTCCATGGGTCCCAACTCTCCAGGTTCAACGCAATCTTCCGACAGCGAAAGCACTCATTGTTAACCCAGCGGATGCTACACCGTGGGATCGGGAAAGCTTTCTGAAACTCACCTCAGTTTTCATCTCCTGGTGCTCGTGTTCTCCATTCAGGCCCCCTTACTAACAATCTCCCCACTTGGAGACTCGGCGCCTTTCCATGCCTCTTTCGTACCGTCTGCAATTTGTCCGCAGGATGAACTGCAAGAGGGGGAACCAATGAGAGACTCGCTGGAGGTGTTTGGTCGGGCACATGTCACTCTCATTTCCCATCACGAAGAAGAATTCACCAGCGGTTCAGCCTGCCACCCCGGATCGACAATAGGGCGTGAAGCCATCCAGCCGTGTTGCGTCCCACTCACAAAAAAGCGACTTGGGAAATGGAGCTCAGGGGCACTGCACTTCCCAAACCTGCAGAGTTCTAAACGATAACTATCGCCCCAAAATATATTGAGGTCAGGCTACGAAGAGGCGCTGAACGCAAGGCAGAACTGCAGGAAACGGATGTCAACGGGTACATCGGAATGGCCCCGATAGCACATGAAAAGCGCCAGAACGTGGACAATGATGCGGTTGGCCAAAAAGGGCGTATGCGTTTTTTCCTGAATATATTCAGGAAAAAACGCATACGCCCTTTTTGGCCAACCAAGCAACCTGGGAGAGCAAATCAGCACTACAAAGAAATCTCTCGCCCCCCCCCCCCGGGGCAAAAGGGCCAGGCGAAAAAAGTCTAAAAACCAGAAAGGCAGGACAGCCCACGGAGTCAAGGGAGCCTTGTTAAGCTGATGGGCGGGATGTCAATGGCCAACAGCCAATCTTCACAAGTGTATCCTCTTTCCCAAACCATGGAAAACACAGAACCACAGAGCATAGGGCACTTCCACACATGGGCGTTGACCTTGGGAAAATGAAAAACTCAACCAGACACAGGGACCCCAAAGTTGAGGGCTGCTGTCTTGACAAGAACCTCCACTCCGGTACACGTTTCATATGCCAGGAAAGAGCCAAGTGGACAAAGACGAGTGGACAAGTGGACAAAGACAAGTGGACAAGTGGACAAGTGGTGCTACGTAGTCCAATGGAGTGTCACTCAGCCATGAAATCCACGTCATGAGGCTGGTAGCAGCATCCTGAGTGGATTTAGGTACGATCATCCTCAGTGAAATAAGTCCCACAAAAAAAGAAACTTATGATATCACTTATCGAGGGAATGTAAAAATCGCTCCCCATGCACTGAATCCCCAAACAGAACAGAGTCACGCTTTTAGAAAACACACTTATGCCTGCTTCAGGGGAAAGGTGAGGTGGGGTGACGCATAAAACTCGAGTTTGAAATGAGCACAGATACCCTTCCGAAAACCGAATATGGAATGGACACGACCTACTCCTTGCTCAATCAACTGGACTCACCAGACCCTGTTCATCGCACAAGTATCTATCCGACTAGTAAGCATCTTAAAAGCTAAGTCTTGATATCTCTGTGTAAGTGCATCAAGTGTGTGTAAAGCGGCCTAAAACCAGCAGGGAAAATCAGCTCAGACCCATTCTGAGGATACATTTCCAACATAAAGAAGAAACAAGCAGGGCAAAACAGAGAGAAATTCTTCCAAAATGCGTTCAGGGACTGGCATGCAACCAGGATTGACCACATCTACAGCCCCAGCGGCAGAAGACATAAGGCTGGACACTCTTGGGGCTGAGACGATTGGTGAGGTTGGGAAAGCAAATGCAGACCCTTGAAAGGAATCCTGCGTGCTCCCCATTCCATGGGTCCCAACTCTCCAGGTTCAACGCAATCTTCCGACAGCGAAAGCACTCATTGGAAACCCAGCGGATGCTACACCGTGGGATCGGGAAAGCTTTCTGAAACTCACCTCAGTTTTCATCTCCTGGTGCTCGTGTTCTCCATTCAGGCCCCCTTACTAACAATCTCCCCACTTGGAGACTCGGCGCCTTTCCATGCCTCTTTCGTACCGTCTGCAATTTGTCCGCAGGATGAACTGCAAGAGGGGGAACCAATGAGAGACTCGCTGGAGGTGTTTGGTCGGGCACATGTCACTCTCATTTCCCATCACGAAGAAGAATTCACCAGCGGTTCAGCCTGCCACCCCGGATCGACAATAGGACGTGAAGCCATCCAGCCGTGTTGCGTCCCACTCACAAAAAAGCGACTTGGGAAATGGAGCTCAGGGGCACTGCACTTCCCAAACCTGCAGAGTTCTAAACGATAACTATCGCCCCAAAATATATTGAGGTCAGGCTACGAAGAGGCGCTGAACGCAAGGCAGAACTGCAGGAAACGGATGTCAACGGGTACATCGGAATGGCCCCGATAGCACATGAAAAGCGCCAGAACGTGGACAATGATGCGGTTGGCCAAAAAGGGCGTATGCGTTTTTTCCTGAATATATTCAGGAAAAAACGCATACGCCCTTTTTGGCCAACCAAGCAACCTGGGAGAGCAAATCAGCACTACAAAGAAATCTCTCGCCCCCCCCCCCCCCGGGGCAAAAGGGCCAGGCGAAAAAAGTCTAAAAACCAGAAAGGCAGGACAGGCCACGGAGTCAAGGGAGCCTTGTTAAGCTGATGGGCGGGATGTCAATGGCCAACAGCCAATCTTCACAAGTGTATCCTCTTTCCCAAACCATGGAAAACACAGAACCACAGAGCATAGGGCACTTCCACACATGGGCGTTGACCTTGGGAAAATGAAAAAATCAACCAGACACAGGGACCCCAAAGTTGAGGGCTGCTGTCTTGACAAGAACCTCCACTCCGGTACACGTTTCATATCCCAGGAAAGAGCCAAGTGGACAAAGACGAGTGGACAAGTGGACAAAGTCAAGTGGACAAGTGGTGCTACGTAGGTCCAATGGAGTGTCACTCAGCCATGAAATCCACGTCATGAGGCTGGTAGCAGCATCCTGAGTGGATTTAGGTACGATCATCCTCAGTGAAATAAGTCCCACAAAAAACGAAACTTATGATATCACTTATCGAGGGAATGTAAAAATCGCTCCCCATGAACGGAATCCCCAAACAGAACAGAGTCACGCTTTTAGAAAACACACTTATGCCTGCTTCAGGGGAAAGGTGAGGTGGGGTGACGCATAAAACTCGAGTTTGAAATGAGCACAGATACCCTTCCGAAAACCGAATATGGAATGGACACGACCTACTCCTTGCTCAATCAACTGGACTCACCAGACCCTGTTCATCGCACAAGTATCTATCCGACTAGTAAGCATCTTAAAAGCTAAGTCTTGATATCTCTGTGTAAGTGCATCAAGTGTGTGTAAAGCGGCCTAAAGCCAGCAGGGAAAATCAGCTCAGACCCATTCTGAGGATACATTTCCAACATAAAGAAGAAACAAGCAGGGCAAAACAGAGAGAAATTCTTCCAAAATGCGTTCAGGGACTGGCATGCAACCAGGATTGACCACATCTACAGCCCCAGCGGCAGAAGACATAAGGCTGGACACTCTTGGGGCTGAGACGATTGGTGAGGTTGGGAAAGCAAATGCAGACCCTTGAAAGGAATCCTGCGTGCTCCCCATTCCATGGGTCCCAACTCTCCAGGTTCAACGCAATCTTCCGACAGCGAAAGCACTCATTGGAAACCCAGCGGATGCTACACCGTGGGATCGGGAAAGCTTTCTGAAACTCACCTCAGTTTTCCTCTCCTGGTGCTCGTGTTCTCCATTCAGGCCCCCTTACTAACAATCTCCCCACTTGGAGACTCGGCGCCTTTCCATGCCTCTTTCGTACCGTCTGCAATTTGTCCGCAGGATGAACTGCAAGAGGGGGAACCAATGAGAGACTCGCTGGAGGTGTTTGGTCGGGCACATGTCACTCTCATTTCCCATCACGAAGAAGAATTCACCAGCGGTTCAGCCTGCCACCCCGGATCGACAATAGGGCGTGAAGCCATCCAGCCGTGTTGCGTCCCACTCACAAAAAAGCGACTTGGGAAATGGAGCTCAGGGGCACTGCACTTCCCAAACCTGCAGAGTTCTAAACGATAACTATCGCCCCAAAATATATTGAGCGCAGGCTACGAAGAGGCGCTGAACGCAAGGCAGAACTGCAGGAAACGGATGTCAACGGGTACATCGGAATGGCCCCGATAGCACATGAAAAGCGCCAGAACGTGGACAATGATGCGGTTGGCCAAAAAGGGCGTATGCGTTTTTTCCTGAATATATTCAGGAAAAAACGCATACGCCCTTTTTGGCCAACCAAGCAACCTGGGAGAGCAAATCAGCACTACAAAGAAATCTCTCGCCCCCCCCCCCCGGGGCAAAAGGGCCAGGCGAAAAAAGTCTAAAAACCAGAAAGGCAGGACAGCCCACGGAGTCAAGGGAGCCTTGTTAAGCTGATGGGCGGGATGTCAATGGCCAACAGCCAATCTTCACAAGTGTATCCTCTTTCCCAAACCATGGAAAACACAGAACCACAGAGCATAGGGCACTTCCACACATGGGCGTTGACCTTGGGAAAATGAAAAAATCAACCAGACACAGGGACCCCAAAGTTGAGGGCTGCTGTCTTGACAAGAACCTCCACTCCGGTACACGTTTCATATCCCAGGAAAGAGCCAAGTGGACAAAGACGAGTGGACAAGTGGACAAAGACAAGTGGACAAGTGGACAAGTGGTGCTACGTAGGTCCAATGGAGTGTCACTCAGCCATGAAATCCACGTCATGAGGCTGGTAGCAGCATCCTGAGTGGATTTAGGTACGATCATCCTCAGTGAAATAAGTCCCACAAAAAAAGAAACTTATGATATCACTTATCGAGGGAATGTAAAAATCGCTCCCCATGCACTGAATCCCCAAACAGAACAGAGTCACGCTTTTAGAAAACACACTTATGCCTGCTTCAGGGGAAAGGTGAGGTGGGGTGACGCATAAAACTCGAGTTTGAAATGAGCACAGATACCCTTCCGAAAACCGAATATGGAATGGACACGACCTACTCCTTGCTCAATCAACTGGACTCACCAGACCCTGTTCATCGCACAAGTATCTATCCGACTAGTAAGCATCTTAAAAGCTAAGTCTTGATATCTCTGTGTAAGTGCATCAAGTGTGTGTAAAGCGGCCTAAAACCAGCAGGGAAAATCAGCTCAGACCCATTCTGAGGATACATTTCCAACATAAAGAAGAAACAAGCAGGGCAAAACAGAGAGAAATTCTTCCAAAATGCGTTCAGGGACTGGCATGCAACCAGGATTGACCACATCTACAGCCCCAGCGGCAGAAGACATAAGGCTGGACACTCTTGGGGCTGAGACGATTGGTGAGGTTGGGAAAGCAAATGCAGACCCTTGAAAGGAATCCTGCGTGCTCCCCATTCCATGGGTCCCAACTCTCCAGGTTCAACGCAATCTTCCGACAGCGAAAGCACTCATTGGAAACCCAGCGGATGCTACACCGTGGGATCGGGAAAGCTTTCTGAAACTCACCTCAGTTTTCCTCTCCTGGTGCTCGTGTTCTCCATTCAGGCCCCCTTACTAACAATCTCCCCACTTGGAGACTCGGCGCCTTTCCATGCCTCTTTCGTACCGTCTGCAATTTGTCCGCAGGATGAACTGCAAGAGGGGGAACCAATGAGAGACTCGCTGGAGGTGTTTGGTCGGGCACATGTCACTCTCATTTCCCATCACGAAGAAGAATTCACCAGCGGTTCAGCCTGCCACCCCGGATCGACAATAGGGCGTGAAGCCATCCAGCCGTGTTGCGTCCCACTCACAAAAAAGCGACTTGGGAAATGGAGCTCAGGGGCACTGCACTTCCCAAACCTGCAGAGTTCTAAACGATAACTATCGCCCCAAAATATATTGAGGTCAGGCTACGAAGAGGCGCTGAACGCAAGGCAGAACTGCAGGAAACGGATGTCAACGGGTACATCGGAATGGCCCCGATAGCACATGAAAAGCGCCAGAACGTGGACAATGATGCGGTTGGCCAAAAAGGGCGTATGCGTTTTTTCCTGAATATATTCAGGAAAAAACGCATACGCCCTTTTTGGCCAACCAAGCAACCTGGGAGAGCAAATCAGCACTACAAAGAAATCTCTCGCCCCCCCCCCCCCCGGGGCAAAAGGGCCAGGCGAAAAAAGTCTAAAAACCAGAAAGGCAGGACAGCCCACGGAGTCAAGGGAGCCTTGTTAAGCTGATGGGCGGGATGTCAATGGCCAACAGCCAATCTTCACAAGTGTATCCTCTTTCCCAAACCATGGAAAACACAGAACCACAGAGCATAGGGCACTTCCACACATGGGCGTTGACCTTGGGAAAATGAAAAAATCAACCAGACACAGGGACCCCAAAGTTGAGGGCTGCTGTCTTGACAAGAACCTCCACTCCGGTACACGTTTCATATCCCAGGAAAGAGCCAAGTGGACAAAGACGAGTGGACAAGTGGACAAAGACAAGTGGACAAGTGGACAAGTGGTGCTACGTAGGTCCAATGGAGTGTCACTCAGCCATGAAATCCACGTCATGAGGCTGGTAGCAGCATCCTGAGTGGATTTAGGTACGATCATCCTCAGTGAAATAAGTCCCACAAAAAAAGAAACTTATGATATCACTTATCGAGGGAATGTAAAAATCGCTCCCCATGCACTGAATCCCCAAACAGAACAGAGTCACGCTTTTAGAAAACACACTTATGCCTGCTTCAGGGGAAAGGTGAGGTGGGGTGACGCATAAAACTCGAGTTTGAAATGAGCACAGATACCCTTCCGAAAACCGAATATGGAATGGACACGACCTACTCCTTGCTCAATCAACTGGACTCACCAGACCCTGTTCATCGCACAAGTATCTATCCGACTAGTAAGCATCTTAAAAGCTAAGTCTTGATATCTCTGTGTAAGTGCATCAAGTGTGTGTAAAGCGGCCTAAAACCAGCAGGGAAAATCAGCTCAGACCCATTCTGAGGATACATTTCCAACATAAAGAAGAAACAAGCAGGGCAAAACAGAGAGAAATTCTTCCAAAATGCGTTCAGGGACTGGCATGCAACCAGGATTGACCACATCTACAGCCCCAGCGGCAGAAGACATAAGGCTGGACACTCTTGGGGCTGAGACGATTGGTGAGGTTGGGAAAGCAAATGCAGACCCTTGAAAGGAATCCTGCGTGCTCCCCATTCCATGGGTCCCAACTCTCCAGGTTCAACGCAATCTTCCGACAGCGAAAGCACTCATTGGAAACAAAGCGGATGCTACACCGTGGGATCGGGAAAGCTTTCTGAAACTCACCTCAGTTTTCATCTCCTGGTGCTCGTGTTCTCCATTCAGGCCCCCTTACTAACAATCTCCCCACTTGGAGACTCGGCGCCTTTCCATGCCTCTTTCGTACCGTCTGCAATTTGTCCGCAGGATGAACTGCAAGAGGGGGAACCAATGAGAGACTCGCTGGAGGTGTTTGGTCGGGCACATGTCACTCTCATTTCCCATCACGAAGAAGAATTCACCAGCGGTTCAGCCTGCCACCCCGGATCGACAATAGGGCGTGAAGCCATCCAGCCGTGTTGCGTCCCACTCACAAAAAAGCGACTTGGGAAATGGAGCTCAGGGGCACTGCACTTCCCAAACCTGCAGAGTTCTAAACGATAACTATCGCCCCAAAATATATTGAGGTCAGGCTACGAAGAGGCGCTGAACGCAAGGCAGAACTGCAGGAAACGGATGTCAACGGGTACATCGGAATGGCCCCGATAGCACATGAAAAGCGCCAGAACGTGGACAATGATGCGGTTGGCCAAAAAGGGCGTATGCGTTTTTTCCTGAATATATTCAGGAAAAAACGCATACGCCCTTTTTGGCCAACCAAGCAACCTGGGAGAGCAAATCAGCACTACAAAGAAATCTCTCGCCCCCCCCGGGGCAAAAGGGCCAGGCGAAAAATGTCTAAAAACCAGAAAGGCAGGACAGCCCACGGAGTCAAGGGAGCCTTGTTAAGCTGATGGGCGGGATGTCAATGGCCAACAGCCAATCTTCACAACTGTATCCTCTTTCCCAAACCATGTAAAACACAGAACCACAGAGCATAGGGCACTTCCACATATGGGCGTTGACCTTGGGAAAATGAAAAAATCAACCAGACACAGGGACCCAAAGTTGAGGGCTGCTGTCTTGACAAGAACCTCCACTCCGGTACACGTATCATATCCCAGGAAAGAGCCAAGTGGACAAAGACGAGTGGACAAGTGGACAAAGACAAGTGGACAAGTGGACAAGTGGTGCTACGTAGGTCCAATGGAGTGTCACTCAGCCATGAAATCCACGTCATGAGGCTGGTAGCAGCATCCTGAGTGGATTTAGGTACGATCATCCTCAGTGAAATAAGTCCCACAAAAAAAGAAACTTATGATATCACTTATCGAGGGAATGTAAAAATCGCTCCCCATGCACTGAATCCCCAAACAGAACAGAGTCACGCTTTTAGAAAACACACTTATGCCTGCTTCAGGGGAAAGGTGAGGTGGGGTGACGCATAAAACTCGAGTTTGAAATGAGCACAGATACCCTTCCGAAAACCGAATATGGAATGGACACGACCTACTCCTTGCTCAATCAACTGGACTCACCAGACCCTGTTCATCGCACAAGTATCTATCCGACTAGTAAGCATCTTAAAAGCTAAGTCTTGATATCTCTGTGTAAGTGCATCAAGTGTGTGTAAAGCGGCCTAAAACCAGCAGGGAAAATCAGCTCAGACCCATTCTGAGGATACATTTCCAACATAAAGAAGAAACAAGCAGGGCAAAACAGAGAGAAATTCTTCCAAAATGCGTTCAGGGACTGGCATGCAACCAGGATTGACCACATCTACAGCCCCAGCGGCAGAAGACATAAGGCTGGACACTCTTGGGGCTGAGACGATTGGTGAGGTTGGGAAAGCAAATGCAGACCCTTGAAAGGAATCCTGCGTGCTCCCCATTCCATGGGTCCCAACTCTCCAGGTTCAACGCAATCTTCCGACAGCGAAAGCACTCATTGGAAACCCAGCGGATGCTACACCGTGGGATCGGGAAAGCTTTCTGAAACTCACCTCAGTTTTCATCTCCTGGTGCTCGTGTTCTCCATTCAGGCCCCCTTACTAACAATCTCCCCACTTGGAGACTCGGCGCCTTTCCATGCCTCTTTCGTACCGTCTGCAATTTGTCCGCAGGATGAACTGCAAGAGGGGGAACCAATGAGAGACTCGCTGGAGGTGTTTGGTCGGGCACATGTCACTCTCATTTCCCATCACGAAGAAGAATTCACCAGCGGTTCAGCCTGCCACCCCGGATCGACAATAGGGCGTGAAGCCATCCAGCCGTGTTGCGTCCCACTCACAAAAAAGCGACTTGGGAAATGGAGCTCAGGGGCACTGCACTTCCCAAACCTGCAGAGTTCTAAACGATAACTATCGCCCCAAAATATATTGAGGTCAGGCTACGAAGAGGCGCTGAACGCAAGGCAGAACTGCAGGAAACGGATGTCAACGGGTACATCGGAATGGCCCCGATAGCACATGAAAAGCGCCAGAACGTGGACAATGATGCGGTTGGCCAAAAAGGGCGTATGCGTTTTTTCCTGAATATATTCAGGAAAAAACGCATACGCCCTTTTTGGGCAACCAAGCAACCTGGGAGAGCAAATCAGCACTACAAAGAAATCTCTCGCCCCCCCCCCCCCCGGGGCAAAAGGGCCAGGCGAAAAAAGTCTAAAAACCAGAAAGGCAGGACAGCCCACGGAGTCAAGGGAGCCTTGTTAAGCTGATGGGCGGGATGTCAATGGCCAACAGCCAATCTTCACAAGTGTATCCTCTTTCCCAAACCATGGAAAACACAGAACCACAGAGCATAGGGCACTTCCACACATGGGCGTTGACCTTGGGAAAATGAAAAAATCAACCAGACACAGGGACCCCAAAGTTGAGGGCTGCTGTCTTGACAAGAACCTCCACTCCGGTACACGTTTCATATCCCAGGAAAGAGCCAAGTGGACAAAGACGAGTGGACAAGTGGACAAAGACAAGTGGACAAGTGGACAAGTGGTGCTACGTAGGTCCAATGGAGTGTCACTCAGCCATGAAATCCACGTCATGAGGCTGGTAACAGCATCCTGAGTGGATTTAGGTACGATCATCCTCAGTGAAATAAGTCCCACAAAAAAAGAAACTTATGATATCACTTATCGAGGGAATGTAAAAATCGCTCCCCATGCACTGAATCCCCAAACAGAACAGAGTCACGCTTTTAGAAAACACACTTATGCCTGCTTCAGGGGAAAGGTGAGGTGGGGTGACGCATAAAACTCGAGTTTGAAATGAGCACAGATACCCTTCCGAAAACCGAATATGGAATGGACACGACCTACTCCTTGCTCAATCAACTGGACTCACCAGACCCTGTTCATCGCACAAGTATCTATCCGACTAGTAAGCATCTTAAAAGCTAAGTCTTGATATCTCTGTGTAAGTGCATCAAGTGTGTGTAAAGCGGCCTAAAACCAGCAGGGAAAATCAGCTCAGACCCATTCTGAGGATACATTTCCAACATAAAGAAGAAACAAGCAGGGCAAAACAGAGAGAAATTCTTCCAAAATGCGTTCAGGGACTGGCATGCAACCAGGATTGACCACATCTACAGCCCCAGCGGCAGAAGACATAAGGCTGGACACTCTTGGGGCTGAGACGATTGGTGAGGTTGGGAAAGCAAATGCAGACCCTTGAAAGGAATCCTGCGTGCTCCCCATTCCATGGGTCCCAACTCTCCAGGTTCAACGGAATCTTCCGACAGCGAAAGCACTCATTGGAAACCCAGCGGATGCTACACCGTGGGATCGGGAAAGCTTTCTGAAACTCACCTCAGTTTTCATCTCCTGGTGCTCGTGTTCTCCATTCAGGCCCCCTTACTAACAATCTCCCCACTTGGAGACTCGGCGCCTTTCCATGCCTCTTTCGTACCGTCTGCAATTTGTCCGCAGGATGAACTGCAAGAGGGGGAACCAATGAGAGACTCGCTGGAGGTGTTTGGTCGGGCACATGTCACTCTCATTTCCCATCACGAAGAAGAATTCACCAGCGGTTCAGCCTGCCACCCCGGATCAACAATAGGACGTGAAGCCATCCAGCCGTGTTGCGTCCCACTCACAAAAAAGCGACTTGGGAAATGGAGCTCAGGGGCACTGCACTTCCCAAACCTGCAGAGTTCTAAACGATAACTATCGCCCCAAAATATATTGAGGTCAGGCTACGAAGAGGCGTTGAACGCAAGGCAGAATTGCAGGAAACGTATGTCAACGGGTACATCGGAATGGCCCCGATAGCACATGAAAAGCGCCAGAACGTGGACAATGATGTGGTTGGCCAAAAAGGGCGTATGCGTTTTTTCCTGAATATATTCAGGAAAAAACGCATACGCCCTTTTTGGCCAACCAAGCAACCTGGGAGAGCAAATCAGCACTACAAAGAAATCTCTCGCCCCCCCCCCCCCCGGGGCAAAAGGGCCAGGCGAAAAAAGTCTAAAAACCAGAAAGGCAGGACAGGCCACGGAGTCAAGGGAGCCTTGTTAAGCTGATGGGCGGGATGTCAATGGCCAACAGCCAATCTTCACAAGTGTATCCTCTTTCCCAAACCATGGAAAACACAGAACCACAGAGCATAGGGCACTTCCACACATGGGCGTTGACCTTGGGAAAATGAAAAACTCAACCAGACACAGGGACCCCAAAGTTGAGGGCTGCTGTCTTGACAAGAACCTCCACTCCGGTACACGTTTCATATGCCAGGAAAGAGCCAAGTGGACAAAGACGAGTGGACAAGTGGACAAAGACAAGTGGACAAGTGGACAAGTGGTGCTACGTAGTCCAATGGAGTGTCACTCAGCCATGAAATCCACGTCATGAGGCTGGTAGCAGCATCCTGAGTGGATTTAGGTACGATCATCCTCAGTGAAATAAGTCCCACAAAAAAAGAAACTTATGATATCACTTATCGAGGGAATGTAAAAATCGCTCCCCATGCACTGAATCCCCAAACAGAACAGAGTCACGCTTTTAGAAAACACACTTATGCCTGCTTCAGGGGAAAGGTGAGGTGGGGTGACGCATAAAACTCGAGTTTGAAATGAGCACAGATACCCTTCCGAAAACCGAATATGGAATGGACACGACCTACTCCTTGCTCAATCAACTGGACTCACCAGACCCTGTTCATCGCACAAGTATCTATCCGACTAGTAAGCATCTTAAAAGCTAAGTCTTGATATCTCTGTGTAAGTGCATCAAGTGTGTGTAAAGCGGCCTAAAACCAGCAGGGAAAATCAGCTCAGACCCATTCTGAGGATACATTTCCAACATAAAGAAGAAACAAGCAGGGCAAAACAGAGAGAAATTCTTCCAAAATGCGTTCAGGGACTGGCATGCAACCAGGATTGACCACATCTACAGCCCCAGCGGCAGAAGACATAAGGCTGGACACTCTTGGGGCTGAGACGATTGGTGAGGTTGGGAAAGCAAATGCAGACCCTTGAAAGGAATCCTGCGTGCTCCCCATTCCATGGGTCCCAACTCTCCAGGTTCAACGCAATCTTCCGACAGCGAAAGCACTCATTGGAAACCCAGCGGATGCTACACCGTGGGATCGGGAAAGCTTTCTGAAACTCACCTCAGTTTTCATCTCCTGGTGCTCGTGTTCTCCATTCAGGCCCCCTTACTAACAATCTCCCCACTTGGAGACTCGGCGCCTTTCCATGCCTCTTTCGTACCGTCTGCAATTTGTCCGCAGGATGAACTGCAAGAGGGGGAACCAATGAGAGACTCGCTGGAGGTGTTTGGTCGGGCACATGTCACTCTCATTTCCCATCACGAAGAAGAATTCACCAGCGGTTCAGCCTGCCACCCCGGATCGACAATAGGACGTGAAGCCATCCAGCCGTGTTGCGTCCCACTCACAAAAAAGCGACTTGGGAAATGGAGCTCAGGGGCACTGCACTTCCCAAACCTGCAGAGTTCTAAACGATAACTATCGCCCCAAAATATATTGAGGTCAGGCTACGAAGAGGCGCTGAACGCAAGGCAGAACTGCAGGAAACGGATGTCAACGGGTACATCGGAATGGCCCCGATAGCACATGAAAAGCGCCAGAACGTGGACAATGATGCGGTTGGCCAAAAAGGGCGTATGCGTTTTTTCCTGAATATATTCAGGAAAAAACGCATACGCCCTTTTTGGCCAACCAAGCAACCTGGGAGAGCAAATCAGCACTACAAAGAAATCTCTCGCCCCCCCCCCCCGGGGCAAAAGGGCCAGGCGAAAAAAGTCTAAAAACCAGAAAGGCAGGACAGGCCACGGAGTCAAGGGAGCCTTGTTAAGCTGATGGGCGGGATGTCAATGGCCAACAGCCAATCTTCACAAGTGTATCCTCTTTCCCAAACCATGGAAAACACAGAACCACAGAGCATAGGGCACTTCCACACATGGGCGTTGACCTTGGGAAAATGAAAAAATCAACCAGACACAGGGACCCCAAAGTTGAGGGCTGCTGTCTTGACAAGAACCTCCACTCCGGTACACGTTTCATATCCCAGGAAAGAGCCAAGTGGACAAAGACGAGTGGACAGGTGGACAAGTGCAGAAGTGGTGCTACGTAGGTCCAATGGAGTGTCACTCAGCCATGAAATCCACGTCATGAGGCTGGTAGCAGCATCCTGAGTGGATTTAGGTACGATCATCCTCAGTGAAATAAGTCCCACAAAAAGAAACTTATGATATCACTTATAAAGGGAATGTAAAAATCGCTCCCCATGAACTGAATCCCCAAACAGAACAGAGTCACGCTTTTAGAAAACACACTTATGCCTGCTTCAGGGGAAAGGTGAGGTGGGGTGACGCATAAAACTCGAGTTTGAAATGAGCACAGATACCCTTCCGAAAACCGAATATGGAATGGACACGACCTACTCCTTGCTCAATCAACTGGACTCACCAGACCCTGTTCATCACACAAGTATCTATCCGACTAGTAAGCATCTTAAAAGCTAAGTCTTGATATCTCTGTGTAAGTGCATCAAGTGTGTGTAAAGCGGCCTAAAACCAGCAGGGAAAATCAGCTCAGACCCATTCTGAGGATACATTTCCAACATAAAGAAGAAACAAGCAGGGCAAAACAGAGAGAAATTCTTCCAAAATGCGTTCAGGGACTGGCATGCAACCAGGATTGACCACATCTACAGCCCCAGCGGCAGAAGACATAAGGCTGGACACTCTTGGGGCTGAGACGATTGGTGAGGTTGGGAAAGCAAATGCAGACCCTTGAAAGGAATCCTGCGTGCTCCCCATTCCATGGGTCCCAACTCTCCAGGTTCAACGCAATCTTCCGACAGCGAAAGCACTCATTGGAAACCCAGCGGATGCTACACCGTGGGATCGGGAAAGCTTTCTGAAACTCACCTCAGTTTTCATCTCCTGGTGCTCGTGTTCTCCATTCAGGCCCCCTTACTAACAATCTCCCCACTTGGAGACTCGGCGCCTTTCCATGCCTCTTTCGTACCGTCTGCAATTTGTCCGCAGGATGAACTGCAAGAGGGGGAACCAATGAGAGACTCGCTGGAGGTGTTTGGTCGGGCACATGTCACTCTCATTTCCCATCACGAAGAAGAATTCACCAGCGGTTCAGCCTGCCACCCCGGATCGACAATAGGGCGTGAAGCCATCCAGCCGTGTTGCGTCCCACTCACAAAAAAGCGACTTGGGAAATGGAGCTCAGGGGCACTGCACTTCCCAAACCTGCAGAGTTCTAAACGATAACTATCGCCCCAAAATATATTGAGGTCAGGCTACGAAGAGGCGTTGAACGCAAGGCAGAATTGCAGGAAACGTATGTCAACGGGTACATCGGAATGGCCCCGATAGCACATGAAAAGCGCCAGAACGTGGACAATGATGTGGTTGGCCAAAAAGGGCGTATGCGTTTTTTCCTGAATATATTCAGGAAAAAACGCATACGCCCTTTTTGGCCAACCAAGCAACCTGGGAGAGCAAATCAGCACTACAAAGAAATCTCTCGCCCCCCCCCCCCGGGGCAAAAGGGCCAGGCGAAAAAAGTCTAAAAACCAGAAAGGCAGGACAGGCCACGGAGTCAAGGGAGCCTTGTTAAGCTGATGGGCGGGATGTCAATGGCCAACAGCCAATCTTCACAAGTGTATCCTCTTTCCCAAACCATGGAAAACACAGAACCACAGAGCATAGGGCACTTCCACACATGGGCGTTGACCTTGGGAAAATGAAAAACTCAACCAGACACAGGGACCCCAAAGTTGAGGGCTGCTGTCTTGACAAGAACCTCCACTCCGGTACACGTTTCATATGCCAGGAAAGAGCCAAGTGGACAAAGACGAGTGGACAAGTGGACAAAGACAAGTGGACAAGTGGACAAGTGGTGCTACGTAGTCCAATGGAGTGTCACTCAGCCATGAAATCCACGTCATGAGGCTGGTAGCAGCATCCTGAGTGGATTTAGGTACGATCATCCTCAGTGAAATAAGTCCCACAAAAAAAGAAACTTATGATATCACTTATCGAGGGAATGTAAAAATCGCTCCCCATGCACTGAATCCCCAAACAGAACAGAGTCACGCTTTTAGAAAACACACTTATGCCTGCTTCAGGGGAAAGGTGAGGTGGGGTGACGCATAAAACTCGAGTTTGAAATGAGCACAGATACCCTTCCGAAAACCGAATATGGAATGGACACGACCTACTCCTTGCTCAATCAACTGGACTCACCAGACCCTGTTCATCGCACAAGTATCTATCCGACTAGTAAGCATCTTAAAAGCTAAGTCTTGATATCTCTGTGTAAGTGCATCAAGTGTGTGTAAAGCGGCCTAAAACCAGCAGGGAAAATCAGCTCAGACCCATTCTGAGGATACATTTCCAACATAAAGAAGAAACAAGCAGGGCAAAACAGAGAGAAATTCTTCCAAAATGCGTTCAGGGACTGGCATGCAACCAGGATTGACCACATCTACAGCCCCAGCGGCAGAAGACATAAGGCTGGACACTCTTGGGGCTGAGACGATTGGTGAGGTTGGGAAAGCAAATGCAGACCCTTGAAAGGAATCCTGCGTGCTCCCCATTCCATGGGTCCCAACTCTCCAGGTTCAACGCAATCTTCCGACAGCGAAAGCACTCATTGGAAACCCAGCGGATGCTACACCGTGGGATCGGGAAAGCTTTCTGAAACTCACCTCAGTTTTCATCTCCTGGTGCTCGTGTTCTCCATTCAGGCCCCCTTACTAACAATCTCCCCACTTGGAGACTCGGCGCCTTTCCATGCCTCTTTCGTACCGTCTGCAATTTGTCCGCAGGATGAACTGCAAGAGGGGGAACCAATGAGAGACTCGCTGGAGGTGTTTGGTCGGGCACATGTCACTCTCATTTCCCATCACGAAGAAGAATTCACCAGCGGTTCAGCCTGCCACCCCGGATCGACAATAGGACGTGAAGCCATCCAGCCGTGTTGCGTCCCACTCACAAAAAAGCGACTTGGGAAATGGAGCTCAGGGGCACTGCACTTCCCAAACCTGCAGAGTTCTAAACGATAACTATCGCCCCAAAATATATTGAGGTCAGGCTACGAAGAGGCGCTGAACGCAAGGCAGAACTGCAGGAAACGGATGTCAACGGGTACATCGGAATGGCCCCGATAGCACATGAAAAGCGCCAGAACGTGGACAATGATGCGGTTGGCCAAAAAGGGCGTATGCGTTTTTTCCTGAATATATTCAGGAAAAAACGCATACGCCCTTTTTGGCCAACCAAGCAACCTGGGAGAGCAAATCAGCACTACAAAGAAATCTCTCGCCCCCCCCCCCCCGGGGCAAAAGGGCCAGGCGAAAAAAGTCTAAAAACCAGAAAGGCAGGACAGGCCACGGAGTCAAGGGAGCCTTGTTAAGCTGATGGGCGGGATGTCAATGGCCAACAGCCAATCTTCACAAGTGTATCCTCTTTCCCAAACCATGGAAAACACAGAACCACAGAGCATAGGGCACTTCCACACATGGGCGTTGACCTTGGGAAAATGAAAAAATCAACCAGACACAGGGACCCCAAAGTTGAGGGCTGCTGTCTTGACAAGAACCTCCACTCCGGTACACGTTTCATATCCCAGGAAAGAGCCAAGTGGACAAAGACGAGTGGACAGGTGGACAAGTGCAGAAGTGGTGCTACGTAGGTCCAATGGAGTGTCACTCAGCCATGAAATCCACGTCATGAGGCTGGTAGCAGCATCCTGAGTGGATTTAGGTACGATCATCCTCAGTGAAATAAGTCCCACAAAAAGAAACTTATGATATCACTTATAAAGGGAATGTAAAAATCGCTCCCCATGAACTGAATCCCCAAACAGAACAGAGTCACGCTTTTAGAAAACACACTTATGCCTGCTTCAGGGGAAAGGTGAGGTGGGGTGACGCATAAAACTCGAGTTTGAAATGAGCACAGATACCCTTCCGAAAACCGAATATGGAATGGACACGACCTACTCCTTGCTCAATCAACTGGACTCACCAGACCCTGTTCATCACACAAGTATCTATCCGACTAGTAAGCATCTTAAAAGCTAAGTCTTGATATCTCTGTGTAAGTGCATCAAGTGTGTGTAAAGCGGCCTAAAACCAGCAGGGAAAATCAGCTCAGACCCATTCTGAGGATACATTTCCAACATAAAGAAGAAACAAGCAGGGCAAAACAGAGAGAAATTCTTCCAAAATGCGTTCAGGGACTGGCATGCAACCAGGATTGACCACATCTACAGCCCCAGCGGCAGAAGACATAAGGCTGGACACTCTTGGGGCTGAGACGATTGGTGAGGTTGGGAAAGCAAATGCAGACCCTTGAAAGGAATCCTGCGTGCTCCCCATTCCATGGGTCCCAACTCTCCAGGTTCAACGCAATCTTCCGACAGCGAAAGCACTCATTGGAAACCCAGCGGATGCTACACCGTGGGATCGGGAAAGCTTTCTGAAACTCACCTCAGTTTTCATCTCCTGGTGCTCGTGTTCTCCATTCAGGCCCCCTTACTAACAATCTCCCCACTTGGAGACTCGGCGCCTTTCCATGCCTCTTTCGTACCGTCTGCAATTTGTCCGCAGGATGAACTGCAAGAGGGGGAACCAATGAGAGACTCGCTGGAGGTGTTTGGTCGGGCACATGTCACTCTCATTTCCCATCACGAAGAAGAATTCACCAGCGGTTCAGCCTGCCACCCCGGATCGACAATAGGGCGTGAAGCCATCCAGCCGTGTTGCGTCCCACTCACAAAAAAGCGACTTGGGAAATGGAGCTCAGGGGCACTGCACTTCCCAAACCTGCAGAGTTCTAAACGATAACTATCGCCCCAAAATATATTGAGGTCAGGCTACGAAGAGGCGCTGAACGCAAGGCAGAACTGCAGGAAACGGATGTCAATGGGTACATCGGAATGGCCCCGATAGCACATGAAAAGCGCCAGAACGTGGACAATGATGCGGTTGGCCAAAAAGGGCGTATGCGTTTTTTCCTGAATATATTCAGGAAAAAACGCATACGCCCTTTTTGGCCAACCAAGCAACCTGGGAGAGCAAATCAGCACTACAAAGAAATCTCTCGCCCCCCCCCCCCCCCGGGGCAAAAGGGCCAGGCGAAAAAAGTCTAAAAACCAGAAAGGCAGGACAGCCCACGGAGTCAAGGGAGCCTTGTTAAGCTGATGGGCGGGATGTCAATGGCCAACAGCCAATCTTCACAAGTGTATCCTCTTTCCCAAACCATGGAAAACACAGAACCACAGAGCATAGGGCACTTCCACACATGGGCGTTGACCTTGGGAAAATGAAAAAATCAACCAGACACAGGGACCCCAAAGTTGAGGGCTGCTGTCTTGACAAGAACCTCCACTCCGGTACACGTTTCATATCCCAGGAAAGAGCCAAGTGGACAAAGACGAGTGGACAAGTGGACAAAGACAAGTGGACAAGTGGACAAGTGGTGCTACGTAGGTCCAATGGAGTGTCACTCAGCCATGAAATCCACGTCATGAGGCTGGTAGCAGCATCCTGAGTGGATTTAGGTACGATCATCCTCAGTGAAATAAGTCCCACAAAAAAAGAAACTTATGATATCACTTATCGAGGGAATGTAAAAATCGCTCCCCATGCACTGAATCCCCAAACAGAACAGAGTCACGCTTTTAGAAAACACACTTATGCCTGCTTCAGGGGAAAGGTGAGGTGGGGTGACGCATAAAACTCGAGTTTGAAATGAGCACAGATACCCTTCCGAAAACCGAATATGGAATGGACACGACCTACTCCTTGCTCAATCAACTGGACTCACCAGACCCTGTTCATCGCACAAGTATCTATCCGACTAGTAAGCATCTTAAAAGCTAAGTCTTGATATCTCTGTGTAAGTGCATCAAGTGTGTGTAAAGCGGCCTAAAACCAGCAGGGAAAATCAGCTCAGACCCATTCTGAGGATACATTTCCAACATAAAGAAGAAACAAGCAGGGCAAAACAGAGAGAAATTCTTCCAAAATGCGTTCAGGGACTGGCATGCAACCAGGATTGACCACATCTACAGCCCCAGCGGCAGAAGACATAAGGCTGGACACTCTTGGGGCTGAGACGATTGGTGAGGTTGGGAAAGCAAATGCAGACCCTTGAAAGGAATCCTGCGTGCTCCCCATTCCATGGGTCCCAACTCTCCAGGTTCAACGCAATCTTCCGACAGCGAAAGCACTCATTGGAAACCCAGCGGATGCTACACCGTGGGATCGGGAAAGCTTTCTGAAACTCACCTCAGTTTTCATCTCCTGGTGCTCGTGTTCTCCATTCAGGCCCCCTTACTAACAATCTCCCCACTTGGAGACTCGGCGCCTTTCCATGCCTCTTTCGTACCGTCTGCAATTTGTCCGCAGGATGAACTGCAAGAGGGGGAACCAATGAGAGACTCGCTGGAGGTGTTTGGTCGGGCACATGTCACTCTCATTTCCCATCACGAAGAAGAATTCACCAGCGGTTCAGCCTGCCACCCCGGATCGACAATAGGGCGTGAAGCCATCCAGCCGTGTTGCGTCCCACTCACAAAAAAGCGACTTGGGAAATGGAGCTCAGGGGCACTGCACTTCCCAAACCTGCAGAGTTCTAAACGATAACTATCGCCCCAAAATATATTGAGGTCAGGCTACGAAGAGGCGCTGAACGCAAGGCAGAACTGCAGGAAACGGATGTCAACGGGTACATCGGAATGGCCCCGATAGCACATGAAAAGCGCCAGAACGTGGACAATGATGCGGTTGGCCAAAAAGGGCGTATGCGTTTTTTCCTGAATATATTCAGGAAAAAACGCATACGCCCTTTTTGGGCAACCAAGCAACCTGGGAGAGCAAATCAGCACTACAAAGAAATCTCTCGCCCCCCCCCCCCCCCGGGGCAAAAGGGCCAGGCGAAAAAAGTCTAAAAACCAGAAAGGCAGGACAGCCCACGGAGTCAAGGGAGCCTTGTTAAGCTGATGGGCGGGATGTCAATGGCCAACAGCCAATCTTCACAAGTGTATCCTCTTTCCCAAACCATGGAAAACACAGAACCACAGAGCATAGGGCACTTCCACACATGGGCGTTGACCTTGGGAAAATGAAAAAATCAACCAGACACAGGGACCCCAAAGTTGAGGGCTGCTGTCTTGACAAGAACCTCCACTCCGGTACACGTTTCATATCCCAGGAAAGAGCCAAGTGGACAAAGACGAGTGGACAAGTGGACAAAGACAAGTGGACAAGTGGACAAGTGGTGCTACGTAGGTCCAATGGAGTGTCACTCAGCCATGAAATCCACGTCATGAGGCTGGTAGCAGCATCCTGAGTGGATTTAGGTACGATCATCCTCAGTGAAATAAGTCCCACAAAAAAAGAAACTTATGATATCACTTATCGAGGGAATGTAAAAATCGCTCCCCATGCACTGAATCCCCAAACAGAACAGAGTCACGCTTTTAGAAAACACACTTATGCCTGCTTCAGGGGAAAGGTGAGGTGGGGTGACGCATAAAACTCGAGTTTGAAATGAGCACAGATACCCTTCCGAAAACCGAATATGGAATGGACACGACCTACTCCTTGCTCAATCAACTGGACTCACCAGACCCTGTTCATCGCACAAGTATCTATCCGACTAGTAAGCATCTTAAAAGCTAAGTCTTGATATCTCTGTGTAAGTGCATCAAGTGTGTGTAAAGCGGCCTAAAACCAGCAGGGAAAATCAGCTCAGACCCATTCTGAGGATACATTTCCAACATAAAGAAGAAACAAGCAGGGCAAAACAGAGAGAAATTCTTCCAAAATGCGTTCAGGGACTGGCATGCAACCAGGATTGACCACATCTACAGCCCCAGCGGCAGAAGACATAAGGCTGGACACTCTTGGGGCTGAGACGATTGGTGAGGTTGGGAAAGCAAATGCAGACCCTTGAAAGGAATCCTGCGTGCTCCCCATTCCATGGGTCCCAACTCTCCAGGTTCAACGCAATCTTCCGACAGCGAAAGCACTCATTGGAAACCCAGCGGATGCTACACCGTGGGATCGGGAAAGCTTTCTGAAACTCACCTCAGTTTTCATCTCCTGGTGCTCGTGTTCTCCATTCAGGCCCCCTTACTAACAATCTCCCCACTTGGAGACTCGGCGCCTTTCCATGCCTCTTTCGTACCGTCTGCAATTTGTCCGCAGGATGAACTGCAAGAGGGGGAACCAATGAGAGACTCGCTGGAGGTGTTTGGTCGGGCACATGTCACTCTCATTTCCCATCACGAAGAAGAATTCACCAGCGGTTCAGCCTGCCACCCCGGATCAACAATAGGACGTGAAGCCATCCAGCCGTGTTGCGTCCCACTCACAAAAAAGCGACTTGGGAAATGGAGCTCAGGGGCACTGCACTTCCCAAACCTGCAGAGTTCTAAACGATAACTATCGCCCCAAAATATATTGAGGTCAGGCTACGAAGAGGCGTTGAACGCAAGGCAGAATTGCAGGAAACGTATGTCAACGGGTACATCGGAATGGCCCCGATAGCACATGAAAAGCGCCAGAACGTGGACAATGATGTGGTTGGCCAAAAAGGGCGTATGCGTTTTTTCCTGAATATATTCAGGAAAAAACGCATACGCCCTTTTTGGCCAACCAAGCAACCTGGGAGAGCAAATCAGCACTACAAAGAAATCTCTCGCCCCCCCCCCCCCCCCGGGGCAAAAGGGCCAGGCGAAAAAAGTCTAAAAACCAGAAAGGCAGGACAGCCCACGGAGTCAAGGGAGCCTTGTTAAGCTGATGGGCGGGATGTCAATGGCCAACAGCCAATCTTCACAAGTGTATCCTCTTTCCCAAACCATGGAAAACACAGAACCACAGAGCATAGGGCACTTCCACACATGGGCGTTGACCTTGGGAAAATGAAAAAATCAACCAGACACAGGGACCCCAAAGTTGAGGGCTGCTGTCTTGACAAGAACCTCCACTCCGGTACACGTTTCATATCCCAGGAAAGAGCCAAGTGGACAAAGACGAGTGGACAAGTGGACAAAGACAAGTGGACAAGTGGACAAGTGGTGCTACGTAGGTCCAATGGAGTGTCACTCAGCCATGAAATCCACGTCATGAGGCTGGTAGCAGCATCCTGAGTGGATTTAGGTACGATCATCCTCAGTGAAATAAGTCCCACAAAAAAAGAAACTTATGATATCACTTATCGAGGGAATGTAAAAATCGCTCCCCATGCACTGAATCCCCAAACAGAACAGAGTCACGCTTTTAGAAAACACACTTATGCCTGCTTCAGGGGAAAGGTGAGGTGGGGTGACGCATAAAACTCGAGTTTGAAATGAGCACAGATACCCTTCCGAAAACCGAATATGGAATGGACACGACCTACTCCTTGCTCAATCAACTGGACTCACCAGACCCTGTTCATCGCACAAGTATCTATCCGACTAGTAAGCATCTTAAAAGCTAAGTCTTGATATCTCTGTGTAAGTGCATCAAGTGTGTGTAAAGCGGCCTAAAACCAGCAGGGAAAATCAGCTCAGACCCATTCTGAGGATACATTTCCAACATAAAGAAGAAACAAGCAGGGCAAAACAGAGAGAAATTCTTCCAAAATGCGTTCAGGGACTGGCATGCAACCAGGATTGACCACATCTACAGCCCCAGCGGCAGAAGACATAAGGCTGGACACTCTTGGGGCTGAGACGATTGGTGAGGTTGGGAAAGCAAATGCAGACCCTTGAAAGGAATCCTGCGTGCTCCCCATTCCATGGGTCCCAACTCTCCAGGTTCAACGCAATCTTCCGACAGCGAAAGCACTCATTGGAAACCCAGCGGATGCTACACCGTGGGATCGGGAAAGCTTTCTGAAACTCACCTCAGTTTTCATCTCCTGGTGCTCGTGTTCTCCATTCAGGCCCCCTTACTAACAATCTCCCCACTTGGAGACTCGGCGCCTTTCCATGCCTCTTTCGTACCGTCTGCAATTTGTCCGCAGGATGAACTGCAAGAGGGGGAACCAATGAGAGACTCGCTGGAGGTGTTTGGTCGGGCACATGTCACTCTCATTTCCCATCACGAAGAAGAATTCACCAGCGGTTCAGCCTGCCACCCCGGATCGACAATAGGACGTGAAGCCATCCAGCCGTGTTGCGTCCCACTCACAAAAAAGCGACTTGGGAAATGGAGCTCAGGGGCACTGCACTTCCCAAACCTGCAGAGTTCTAAACGATAACTATCGCCCCAAAATATATTGAGGTCAGGCTACGAAGAGGCGCTGAACGCAAGGCAGAACTGCAGGAAACGGATGTCAACGGGTACATCGGAATGGCCCCGATAGCACATGAAAAGCGCCAGAACGTGGACAATGATGCGGTTGGCCAAAAAGGGCGTATGCGTTTTTTCCTGAATATATTCAGGAAAAAACGCATACGCCCTTTTTGGCCAACCAAGCAACCTGGGAGAGCAAATCAGCACTACAAAGAAATCTCTCGCCCCCCCCCCCGGGGCAAAAGGGCCAGGCGAAAAAAGTCTAAAAACCAGAAAGGCAGGACAGGCCACGGAGTCAAGGGAGCCTTGTTAAGCTGATGGGCGGGATGTCAATGGCCAACAGCCAATCTTCACAAGTGTATCCTCTTTCCCAAACCATGGAAAACACAGAACCACAGAGCATAGGGCACTTCCACACATGGGCGTTGACCTTGGGAAAATGAAAAAATCAACCAGACACAGGGACCCCAAAGTTGAGGGCTGCTGTCTTGACAAGAACCTCCACTCCGGTACACGTTTCATATCCCAGGAAAGAGCCAAGTGGACAAAGACGAGTGGACAGGTGGACAAGTGCAGAAGTGGTGCTACGTAGGTCCAATGGAGTGTCACTCAGCCATGAAATCCACGTCATGAGGCTGGTAGCAGCATCCTGAGTGGATTTAGGTACGATCATCCTCAGTGAAATAAGTCCCACAAAAAGAAACTTATGATATCACTTATAAAGGGAATGTAAAAATCGCTCCCCATGAACTGAATCCCCAAACAGAACAGAGTCACGCTTTTAGAAAACACACTTATGCCTGCTTCAGGGGAAAGGTGAGGTGGGGTGACGCATAAAACTCGAGTTTGAAATGAGCACAGATACCCTTCCGAAAACCGAATATGGAATGGACACGACCTACTCCTTGCTCAATCAACTGGACTCACCAGACCCTGTTCATCACACAAGTATCTATCCGACTAGTAAGCATCTTAAAAGCTAAGTCTTGATATCTCTGTGTAAGTGCATCAAGTGTGTGTAAAGCGGCCTAAAACCAGCAGGGAAAATCAGCTCAGACCCATTCTGAGGATACATTTCCAACATAAAGAAGAAACAAGCAGGGCAAAACAGAGAGAAATTCTTCCAAAATGCGTTCAGGGACTGGCATGCAACCAGGATTGACCACATCTACAGCCCCAGCGGCAGAAGACATAAGGCTGGACACTCTTGGGGCTGAGACGATTGGTGAGGTTGGGAAAGCAAATGCAGACCCTTGAAAGGAATCCTGCGTGCTCCCCATTCCATGGGTCCCAACTCTCCAGGTTCAACGCAATCTTCCGACAGCGAAAGCACTCATTGGAAACCCAGCGGATGCTACACCGTGGGATCGGGAAAGCTTTCTGAAACTCACCTCAGTTTTCATCTCCTGGTGCTCGTGTTCTCCATTCAGGCCCCCTTACTAACAATCTCCCCACTTGGAGACTCGGCGCCTTTCCATGCCTCTTTCGTACCGTCTGCAATTTGTCCGCAGGATGAACTGCAAGAGGGGGAACCAATGAGAGACTCGCTGGAGGTGTTTGGTCGGGCACATGTCACTCTCATTTCCCATCACGAAGAAGAATTCACCAGCGGTTCAGCCTGCCACCCCGGATCGACAATAGGGCGTGAAGCCATCCAGCCGTGTTGCGTCCCACTCACAAAAAAGCGACTTGGGAAATGGAGCTCAGGGGCACTGCACTTCCCAAACCTGCAGAGTTCTAAACGATAACTATCGCCCCAAAATATATTGAGGTCAGGCTACGAAGAGGCGCTGAACGCAAGGCAGAACTGCAGGAAACGGATGTCAATGGGTACATCGGAATGGCCCCGATAGCACATGAAAAGCGCCAGAACGTGGACAATGATGCGGTTGGCCAAAAAGGGCGTATGCGTTTTTTCCTGAATATATTCAGGAAAAAACGCATACGCCCTTTTTGGCCAACCAAGCAACCTGGGAGAGCAAATCAGCACTACAAAGAAATCTCTCGCCCCCCCCCCCCCCGGGGCAAAAGGGCCAGGCGAAAAAAGTCTAAAAACCAGAAAGGCAGGACAGCCCACGGAGTCAAGGGAGCCTTGTTAAGCTGATGGGCGGGATGTCAATGGCCAACAGCCAATCTTCACAAGTGTATCCTCTTTCCCAAACCATGGAAAACACAGAACCACAGAGCATAGGGCACTTCCACACATGGGCGTTGACCTTGGGAAAATGAAAAAATCAACCAGACACAGGGACCCCAAAGTTGAGGGCTGCTGTCTTGACAAGAACCTCCACTCCGGTACACGTTTCATATCCCAGGAAAGAGCCAAGTGGACAAAGACGAGTGGACAAGTGGACAAAGACAAGTGGACAAGTGGACAAGTGGTGCTACGTAGGTCCAATGGAGTGTCACTCAGCCATGAAATCCACGTCATGAGGCTGGTAGCAGCATCCTGAGTGGATTTAGGTACGATCATCCTCAGTGAAATAAGTCCCACAAAAAAAGAAACTTATGATATCACTTATCGAGGGAATGTAAAAATCGCTCCCCATGCACTGAATCCCCAAACAGAACAGAGTCACGCTTTTAGAAAACACACTTATGCCTGCTTCAGGGGAAAGGTGAGGTGGGGTGACGCATAAAACTCGAGTTTGAAATGAGCACAGATACCCTTCCGAAAACCGAATATGGAATGGACACGACCTACTCCTTGCTCAATCAACTGGACTCACCAGACCCTGTTCATCGCACAAGTATCTATCCGACTAGTAAGCATCTTAAAAGCTAAGTCTTGATATCTCTGTGTAAGTGCATCAAGTGTGTGTAAAGCGGCCTAAAACCAGCAGGGAAAATCAGCTCAGACCCATTCTGAGGATACATTTCCAACATAAAGAAGAAACAAGCAGGGCAAAACAGAGAGAAATTCTTCCAAAATGCGTTCAGGGACTGGCATGCAACCAGGATTGACCACATCTACAGCCCCAGCGGCAGAAGACATAAGGCTGGACACTCTTGGGGCTGAGACGATTGGTGAGGTTGGGAAAGCAAATGCAGACCCTTGAAAGGAATCCTGCGTGCTCCCCATTCCATGGGTCCCAACTCTCCAGGTTCAACGGAATCTTCCGACAGCGAAAGCACTCATTGGAAACCCAGCGGATGCTACACCGTGGGATCGGGAAAGCTTTCTGAAACTCACCTCAGTTTTCATCTCCTGGTGCTCGTGTTCTCCATTCAGGCCCCCTTACTAACAATCTCCCCACTTGGAGACTCGGCGCCTTTCCATGCCTCTTTCGTACCGTCTGCAATTTGTCCGCAGGATGAACTGCAAGAGGGGGAACCAATGAGAGACTCGCTGGAGGTGTTTGGTCGGGCACATGTCACTCTCATTTCCCATCACGAAGAAGAATTCACCAGCGGTTCAGCCTGCCACCCCGGATCGACAATAGGGCGTGAAGCCATCCAGCCGTGTTGCGTCCCACTCACAAAAAAGCGACTTGGGAAATGGAGCTCAGGGGCCCTGCACTTCCCAAACCTGCAGAGTTCTAAACGATAACTATCGCCCCAAAATATATTGAGGTCAGGCTACGAAGAGGCGTTGAACGCAAGGCAGAATTGCAGGAAACGGATGTCAACGGGTACATCGGAATGGCCCCGATAGCACATGAAAAGCGCCAGAACGTGGACAATGATGTGGTTGGCCAAAAAGGGCGTATGCGTTTTTTCCTGAATATATTCAGGAAAAAACGCATACGCCCTTTTTGGCCAACCAAGCAACCTGGGAGAGCAAATCAGCACTACAAAGAAATCTCTCGCCCCCCCCCCCCGGGGCAAAAGGGCCAGGCGAAAAAAGTCTAAAAACCAGAAAGGCAGGACAGGCCACGGAGTCAAGGGAGCCTTGTTAAGCTGATGGGCGGGATGTCAATGGCCAACAGCCAATCTTCACAAGTGTATCCTCTTTCCCAAACCATGGAAAACACAGAACCACAGAGCATAGGGCACTTCCACACATGGGCGTTGACCTTGGGAAAATGAAAAACTCAACCAGACACAGGGACCCCAAAGTTGAGGGCTGCTGTCTTGACAAGAACCTCCACTCCGGTACACGTTTCATATGCCAGGAAAGAGCCAAGTGGACAAAGACGAGTGGACAAGTGGACAAAGAGAAGTGGACAAGTGGACAAGTGGTGCTACGTAGTCCAATGGAGTGTCACTCAGCCATGAAATCCACGTCATGAGGCTGGTAGCAGCATCCTGAGTGGATTTAGGTACGATCATCCTCAGTGAAATAAGTCCCACAAAAAAAGAAACTTATGATATCACTTATCGAGGGAATGTAAAAATCGCTCCCCATGCACTGAATCCCCAAACAGAACAGAGTCACGCTTTTAGAAAACACACTTATGCCTGCTTCAGGGGAAAGGTGAGGTGGGGTGACGCATAAAACTCGAGTTTGAAATGAGCACAGATACCCTTCCGAAAACCGAATATGGAATGGACACGACCTACTCCTTGCTCAATCAACTGGACTCACCAGACCCTGTTCATCGCACAAGTATCTATCCGACTAGTAAGCATCTTAAAAGCTAAGTCTTGATATCTCTGTGTAAGTGCATCAAGTGTGTGTAAAGCGGCCTAAAACCAGCAGGGAAAATCAGCTCAGACCCATTCTGAGGATACATTTCCAACATAAAGAAGAAACAAGCAGGGCAAAACAGAGAGAAATTCTTCCAAAATGCGTTCAGGGACTGGCATGCAACCAGGATTGACCACATCTACAGCCCCAGCGGCAGAAGACATAAGGCTGGACACTCTTGGGGCTGAGACGATTGGTGAGGTTGGGAAAGCAAATGCAGACCCTTGAAAGGAATCCTGCGTGCTCCCCATTCCATGGGTCCCAACTCTCCAGGTTCAACGCAATCTTCCGACAGCGAAAGCACTCATTGGAAACCCAGCGGATGCTACACCGTGGGATCGGGAAAGCTTTCTGAAACTCACCTCAGTTTTCATCTCCTGGTGCTCGTGTTCTCCATTCAGGCCCCCTTACTAACAATCTCCCCACTTGGAGACTCGGCGCCTTTCCATGCCTCTTTCGTACCGTCTGCAATTTGTCCGCAGGATGAACTGCAAGAGGGGGAACCAATGAGAGACTCGCTGGAGGTGTTTGGTCGGGCACATGTCACTCTCATTTCCCATCACGAAGAAGAATTCACCAGCGGTTCAGCCTGCCACCCCGGATCGACAATAGGACGTGAAGCCATCCAGCCGTGTTGCGTCCCACTCACAAAAAAGCGACTTGGGAAATGGAGCTCAGGGGCACTGCACTTCCCAAACCTGCAGAGTTCTAAACGATAACTATCGCCCCAAAATATATTGAGGTCAGGCTACGAAGAGGCGCTGAACGCAAGGCAGAACTGCAGGAAACGGATGTCAACGGGTACATCGGAATGGCCCCGATAGCACATGAAAAGCGCCAGAACGTGGACAATGATGCGGTTGGCCAAAAAGGGCGTATGCGTTTTTTCCTGAATATATTCAGGAAAAAACGCATACGCCCTTTTTGGCCAACCAAGCAACCTGGGAGAGCAAATCAGCACTACAAAGAAATCTCTCGCCCCCCCCCCCCCCCCCCCCCGGGGCAAAAGGGCCAGGCGAAAAAAGTCTAAAAACCAGAAAGGCAGGACAGGCCACGGAGTCAAGGGAGCCTTGTTAAGCTGATGGGCGGGATGTCAATGGCCAACAGCCAATCTTCACAAGTGTATCCTCTTTCCCAAACCATGGAAAACACAGAACCACAGAGCATAGGGCACTTCCACACATGGGCGTTGACCTTGGGAAAATGAAAAAATCAACCAGACACAGGGACCCCAAAGTTGAGGGCTGCTGTCTTGACAAGAACCTCCACTCCGGTACACGTTTCATATCCCAGGAAAGAGCCAAGTGGACAAAGACGAGTGGACAGGTGGACAAGTGCAGAAGTGGTGCTACGTAGGTCCAATGGAGTGTCACTCAGCCATGAAATCCACGTCATGAGGCTGGTAGCAGCATCCTGAGTGGATTTAGGTACGATCATCCTCAGTGAAATAAGTCCCACAAAAAGAAACTTATGATATCACTTATAAAGGGAATGTAAAAATCGCTCCCCATGAACTGAATCCCCAAACAGAACAGAGTCACGCTTTTAGAAAACACACTTATGCCTGCTTCAGGGGAAAGGTGAGGTGGGGTGACGCATAAAACTCGAGTTTGAAATGAGCACAGATACCCTTCCGAAAACCGAATATGGAATGGACACGACCTACTCCTTGCTCAATCAACTGGACTCACCAGACCCTGTTCATCACACAAGTATCTATCCGACTAGTAAGCATCTTAAAAGCTAAGTCTTGATATCTCTGTGTAAGTGCATCAAGTGTGTGTAAAGCGGCCTAAAACCAGCAGGGAAAATCAGCTCAGACCCATTCTGAGGATACATTTCCAACATAAAGAAGAAACAAGCAGGGCAAAACAGAGAGAAATTCTTCCAAAATGCGTTCAGGGACTGGCATGCAACCAGGATTGACCACATCTACAGCCCCAGCGGCAGAAGACATAAGGCTGGACACTCTTGGGGCTGAGACGATTGGTGAGGTTGGGAAAGCAAATGCAGACCCTTGAAAGGAATCCTGCGTGCTCCCCATTCCATGGGTCCCAACTCTCCAGGTTCAACGCAATCTTCCGACAGCGAAAGCACTCATTGGAAACCCAGCGGATGCTACACCGTGGGATCGGGAAAGCTTTCTGAAACTCACCTCAGTTTTCCTCTCCTGGTGCTCGTGTTCTCCATTCAGGCCCCCTTACTAACAATCTCCCCACTTGGAGACTCGGCGCCTTTCCATGCCTCTTTCGTACCGTCTGCAATTTGTCCGCAGGATGAACTGCAAGAGGGGGAACCAATGAGACACTCGCTGGAGGTTTTTGGTCGGGCACATGTCACTCTCATTTCCCATCACGAAGAAGAATTCACCAGCGGTTCAGCCTGCCACCCCGGATCGACAATAGGGCGTGAAGCCATCCAGCCGTGTTGCGTCCCACTCACAAAAAAGCGACTTGGGAAATGGAGCTCAGGGGCACTGCACTTCCCAAACCTGCAGAGTTCTAAACGATAACTATCGCCCCAAAATATATTGAGGTCAGGCTACGAAGAGGCGCTGAACGCAAGGCAGAACTGCAGGAAACGGATGTCAACGGGTACATCGGAATGGCCCCGATAGCACATGAAAAGCGCCAGAACGTGGACAATGATGCGGTTGGCCAAAAAGGGCGTATGCGTTTTTTCCTGAATATATTCAGGAAAAAACGCATACGCCCTTTTTGGCCAACCAAGCAACCTGGGAGAGCAAATCAGCACTACAAAGAAATCTCTCGCCCCCCCCCCCCCCCGGGGCAAAAGGGCCAGGCGAAAAAAGTCTAAAAACCAGAAAGGCAGGACAGCCCACGGAGTCAAGGGAGCCTTGTTAAGCTGATGGGCGGGATGTCAATGGCCAACAGCCAATCTTCACAAGTGTATCCTCTTTCCCAAACCATGGAAAACACAGAACCACAGAGCATAGGGCACTTCCACACATGGGCGTTGCCCTTGGGAAAATGAAAAAATCAACCAGACACAGGGACCCCAAAGTTGAGGGCTGCTGTCTTGACAAGAACCTCCACTCCGGTACACGTTTCATATCCCAGGAAAGAGCCAAGTGGACAAAGACGAGTGGACAAGTGGACAAAGACAAGTGGACAAGTGGACAAGTGGTGCTACGTAGGTCCAGTGGAGTGTCACTCAGCCATGAAATCCACGTCATGAGGCTGGTAGCAGCATCCTGAGTGGATTTAGGTACGATCATCCTCAGTGAAATAAGTCCCACAAAAAAAGAAACTTATGATATCACTTATCGAGGGAATGTAAAAATCGCTCCCCATGCACTGAATCCCCAAACAGAACAGAGTCACGCTTTTAGAAAACACACTTATGCCTGCTTCAGGGGAAAGGTGAGGTGGGGTGACGCATAAAACTCGAGTTTGAAATGAGCACAGATACCCTTCCGAAAACCGAATATGGAATGGACACGACCTACTCCTTGCTCAATCAACTGGACTCACCAGACCCTGTTCATCGCACAAGTATCTATCCGACTAGTAAGCATCTTAAAAGCTAAGTCTTGATATCTCTGTGTAAGTGCATCAAGTGTGTGTAAAGCGGCCTAAAACCAGCAGGGAAAATCAGCTCAGACCCATTCTGAGGATACATTTCCAACATAAAGAAGAAACAAGCAGGGCAAAACAGAGAGAAATTCTTCCAAAATGCGTTCAGGGACTGGCATGCAACCAGGATTGACCACATCTACAGCCCCAGCGGCAGAAGACATAAGGCTGGACACTCTTGGGGCTGAGACGATTGGTGAGGTTGGGAAAGCAAATGCAGACCCTTGAAAGGAATCCTGCGTGCTCCCCATTCCATGGGTCCCAACTCTCCAGGTTCAACGCAATCTTCCGACAGCGAAAGCACTCATTGGAAACCCAGCGGATGCTACACCGTGGGATCGGGAAAGCTTTCTGAAACTCACCTCAGTTTTCATCTCCTGGTGCTCGTGTTCTCCATTCAGGCCCCCTTACTAACAATCTCCCCACTTGGAGACTCGGCGCCTTTCCATGCCTCTTTCGTACCGTCTGCAATTTGTCCGCAGGATGAACTGCAAGAGGGGGAACCAATGAGAGACTCGCTGGAGGTGTTTGGTCGGGCACATGTCACTCTCATTTCCCATCACGAAGAAGAATTCACCAGCGGTTCAGCCTGCCACCCCGGATCGACAATAGGGCGTGAAGCCATCCAGCCGTGTTGCGTCCCACTCACAAAAAAGCGACTTGGGAAATGGAGCTCAGGGGCACTGCACTTCCCAAACCTGCAGAGTTCTAAACGATAACTATCGCCCCAAAATATATTGAGGTCAGGCTACGAAGAGGCGCTGAACGCAAGGCAGAACTGCAGGAAACGGATGTCAACGGGTACATCGGAATGGCCCCGATAGCACATGAAAAGCGCCAGAACGTGGACAATGATGCGGTTGGCCAAAAAGGGCGTATGCGTTTTTTCCTGAATATATTCAGGAAAAAACGCATACGCCCTTTTTGGCCAACCAAGCAACCTGGGAGAGCAAATCAGCACTACAAAGAAATCTCTCGCCCCCCCCGGGGCAAAAGGGCCAGGCGAAAAAAGTCTAAAAACCAGAAAGGCAGGACAGGCCACGGAGTCAAGGGAGCCTTGTTAAGCTGATGGGCGGGATGTCAATGGCCAACAGCCAATCTTCACAAGTGTATCCTCTTTCCCAAACCATGGAAAACACAGAACCACAGAGCATAGGGCACTTCCACACATGGGCGTTGACCTTGGGAAAATGAAAAAATCAACCAGACACAGGGACCCCAAAGTTGAGGGCTGCTGTCTTGACAAGAACCTCCACTCCGGTACACGTTTCATATCCCAGGAAAGAGCCAAGTGGACAAGTGTTCAAAGACAAGTGGACAAGTGGACAAGTGGTGCTACGTAGGTCCAATGGAGTGTCACTCAGCCATGAAATCCACGTCATGAGGCTGGTAGCAGCATCCTGAGTGGATTTAGGTACGATCATCCTCAGTGAAATAAGTCCCACAAAAAAAGAAACTTATGATATCACTTATCGAGGGAATGTAAAAATCGCTCCCCATGCACTGAATCCCCAAACAGAACAGAGTCACGCTTTTAGAAAACACACTTATGCCTGCTTCAGGGGAAAGGTGAGGTGGGGTGACGCATAAAACTCGAGTTTGAAATGAGCACAGATACCCTTCCGAAAACCGAATATGGAATGGACACGACCTACTCCTTGCTCAATCAACTGGACTCACCAGACCCTGTTCATCGCACAAGTATCTATCCGACTAGTAAGCATCTTAAAAGCTAAGTCTTGATATCTCTGTGTAAGTGCATCAAGTGTGTGTAAAGCGGCCTAAAACCAGCAGGGAAAATCAGCTCAGACCCATTCTGAGGATACATTTCCAACATAAAGAAGAAACAAGCAGGGCAAAACAGAGAGAAATTCTTCCAAAATGCGTTCAGGGACTGGCATGCAACCAGGATTGACCACATCTACAGCCCCAGCGGCAGAAGACATAAGGCTGGACACTCTTGGGGCTGAGACGATTGGTGAGGTTGGGAAAGCAAATGCAGACCCTTGAAAGGAATCCTGCGTGCTCCCCATTCCATGGGTCCCAACTCTCCAGGTTCAACGCAATCTTCCGACAGCGAAAGCACTCATTGGAAACCCAGCGGATGCTACACCGTGGGATCGGGAAAGCTTTCTGAAACTCACCTCAGTTTTCATCTCCTGGTGCTCGTGTTCTCCATTCAGGCCCCCTTACTAACAATCTCCCCACTTGGAGACTCGGCGCCTTTCCATGCCTCTTTCGTACCGTCTGCAATTTGTCCGCAGGATGAACTGCAAGAGGGGGAACCAATGAGAGACTCGCTGGAGGTGTTTGGTCGGGCACATGTCACTCTCATTTCCCATCACGAAGAAGAATTCACCAGCGGTTCAGCCTGCCACCCCGGATCGACAATAGGGCGTGAAGCCATCCAGCCGTGTTGCGTCCCACTCACAAAAAAGCGACTTGGGAAATGGAGCTCAGGGGCACTGCACTTCCCAAACCTGCAGAGTTCTAAACGATAACTATCGCCCCAAAATATATTGAGGTCAGGCTACGAAGAGGCGTTGAACGCAAGGCAAAATTGCAGGAAACGGATGTCAACGGCTACATCGGAATGACCCCGATAGCACATGAAAAGCGCCAGAACGTGGACAATGATGCGGTTGGCCAAAAAGGGCGTATGCGTTTTTTCCTGAATATATTCAGGAAAAAACGCATACGCCCTTTTTGGCCAACCAAGCAACCTGGGAGAGCAAATCAGCACTACAAAGAAATCTCTCGCCCCCCCCCCCCGGGGCAAAAGGGCCAGCCGAAAAAAGTCTAAAAACCAGAAAGGCAGGACAGGCCACGGAGTCAAGGGAGCCTTGTTAAGCTGATGGGCGGGATGTCAATGGCCAACAGCCAATCTTCACAAGTGTATCCTCTTTCCCAAACCATGGAAAACACAGAACCACAGAGCATAGGGCACTTCCACACATGGGCGTTGACCTTGGGAAAATGAAAAAATCAACCAGACACAGGGACCCCAAAGTTGAGGGCTGCTGTCTTGACAAGAACCTCCACTCCGGTACACGTTTCATATCCCAGGAAAGAGCCAAGTGGACAAGTGTTCAAAGACAAGTGGACAAGTGGACAAGTGGTGCTACGTAGGTCCAATGGAGTGTCACTCAGCCATGAAATCCACGTCATGAGGCTGGTAGCAGCATCCTGAGTGGATTTAGGTACGATCATCCTCAGTGAAATAAGTCCCACAAAAAAAGAAACTTATGATATCACTTATCGAGGGAATGTAAAAATCGCTCCCCATGCACTGAATCCCCAAACAGAACAGAGTCACGCTTTTAGAAAACACACTTATGCCTGCTTCAGGGGAAAGGTGAGGTGGGGTGACGCATAAAACTCGAGTTTGAAATGAGCACAGATACCCTTCCGAAAACCGAATATGGAATGGACACGACCTACTCCTTGCTCAATCAACTGGACTCACCAGACCCTGTTCATCGCACAAGTATCTATCCGACTAGTAAGCATCTTAAAAGCTAAGTCTTGATATCTCTGTGTAAGTGCATCAAGTGTGTGTAAAGCGGCCTAAAACCAGCAGGGAAAATCAGCTCAGACCCATTCTGAGGATACATTTCCAACATAAAGAAGAAACAAGCAGGGCAAAACAGAGAGAAATTCTTCCAAAATGCGTTCAGGGACTGGCATGCAACCAGGATTGACCACATCTACAGCCCCAGCGGCAGAAGACATAAGGCTGGACACTCTTGGGGCTGAGACGATTGGTGAGGTTGGGAAAGCAAATGCAGACCCTTGAAAGGAATCCTGCGTGCTCCCCATTCCATGGGTCCCAACTCTCCAGGTTCAACGCAATCTTCCGACAGCGAAAGCACTCATTGGAAACAAAGCGGATGCTACACCGTGGGATCGGGAAAGCTTTCTGAAACTCACCTCAGTTTTCATCTCCTGGTGCTCGTGTTCTCCATTCAGGCCCCCTTACTAACAATCTCCCCACTTGGAGACTCGGCGCCTTTCCATGCCTCTTTCGTACCGTCTGCAATTTGTCCGCAGGATGAACTGCAAGAGGGGGAACCAATGAGAGACTCGCTGGAGGTGTTTGGTCGGGCACATGTCACTCTCATTTCCCATCACGAAGAAGAATTCACCAGCGGTTCAGCCTGCCACCCCGGATCGACAATAGGGCGTGAAGCCATCCAGCCGTGTTGCGTCCCACTCACAAAAAAGCGACTTGGGAAATGGAGCTCAGGGGCACTGCACTTCCCAAACCTGCAGAGTTCTAAACGATAACTATCGCCCCAAAATATATTGAGGTCAGGCTACGAAGAGGCGCTGAACGCAAGGCAGAACTGCAGGAAACGGATGTCAACGGGTACATCGGAATGGCCCCGATAGCACATGAAAAGCGCCAGAACGTGGACAATGATGCGGTTGGCCAAAAAGGGCGTATGCGTTTTTTCCTGAATATATTCAGGAAAAAACGCATACGCCCTTTTTGGCCAACCAAGCAACCTGGGAGAGCAAATCAGCACTACAAAGAAATCTCTCGCCCCCCCCGGGGCAAAAGGGCCAGGCGAAAAAAGTCTAAAAACCAGAAAGGCAGGACAGGCCACGGAGTCAAGGGAGCCTTGTTAAGCTGATGGGCGGGATGTCAATGGCCAACAGCCAATCTTCACAAGTGTATCCTCTTTCCCAAACCATGGAAAACACAGAACCACAGAGCATAGGGCACTTCCACATATGGGCGTTGACCTTGGGAAAATGAAAAAATCAACCAGACACAGGGACCCAAAGTTGAGGGCTGCTGTCTTGACAAGAACCTCCACTCCGGTACACGTATCATATCCCAGGAAAGAGCCAAGTGGACAAAGACGAGTGGACAAGTGGACAAAGACAAGTGGACAAGTGGACAAGTGGTGCTACGTAGGTCCAATGGAGTGTCACTCAGCCATGAAATCCACGTCATGAGGCTGGTAGCAGCATCCTGAGTGGATTTAGGTACGATCATCCTCAGTGAAATAAGTCCCACAAAAAAAGAAACTTATGATATCACTTATCGAGGGAATGTAAAAATCGCTCCCCATGCACTGAATCCCCAAACAGAACAGAGTCACGCTTTTAGAAAACACACTTATGCCTGCTTCAGGGGAAAGGTGAGGTGGGGTGACGCATAAAACTCGAGTTTGAAATGAGCACAGATACCCTTCCGAAAACCGAATATGGAATGGACACGACCTACTCCTTGCTCAATCAACTGGACTCACCAGACCCTGTTCATCGCACAAGTATCTATCCGACTAGTAAGCATCTTAAAAGCTAAGTCTTGATATCTCTGTGTAAGTGCATCAAGTGTGTGTAAAGCGGCCTAAAACCAGCAGGGAAAATCAGCTCAGACCCATTCTGAGGATACATTTCCAACATAAAGAAGAAACAAGCAGGGCAAAACAGAGAGAAATTCTTCCAAAATGCGTTCAGGGACTGGCATGCAACCAGGATTGACCACATCTACAGCCCCAGCGGCAGAAGACATAAGGCTGGACACTCTTGGGGCTGAGACGATTGGTGAGGTTGGGAAAGCAAATGCAGACCCTTGAAAGGAATCCTGCGTGCTCCCCATTCCATGGGTCCCAACTCTCCAGGTTCAACGCAATCTTCCGACAGCGAAAGCACTCATTGGAAACCCAGCGGATGCTACACCGTGGGATCGGGAAAGCTTTCTGAAACTCACCTCAGTTTTCATCTCCTGGTGCTCGTGTTCTCCATTCAGGCCCCCTTACTAACAATCTCCCCACTTGGAGACTCGGCGCCTTTCCATGCCTCTTTCGTACCGTCTGCAATTTGTCCGCAGGATGAACTGCAAGAGGGGGAACCAATGAGAGACTCGCTGGAGGTGTTTGGTCGGGCACATGTCACTCTCATTTCCCATCACGAAGAAGAATTCACCAGCGGTTCAGCCTGCCACCCCGGATCGACAATAGGGCGTGAAGCCATCCAGCCGTGTTGCGTCCCACTCACAAAAAAGCGACTTGGGAAATGGAGCTCAGGGGCACTGCACTTCCCAAACCTGCAGAGTTCTAAACGATAACTATCGCCCCAAAATATATTGAGGTCAGGCTACGAAGAGGCGCTGAACGCAGGGCAGAACTGCAGGAAACGGATGTCAACGGGTACATCGGAATGGCCCCGATAGCACATGAAAAGCGCCAGAACGTGGACAATGATGCGGTTGGCCAAAAAGGGCGTATGCGTTTTTTCCTGAATATATTCAGGAAAAAACGCATACGCCCTTTTTGGCCAACCAAGCAACCTGGGAGAGCAAATCAGCACTACAAAGAAATCTCTCGCCCCCCCCCCGGGGCAAAAGGGCCAGGCGAAAAAAGTCTAAAAACCAGAAAGGCAGGACAGCCCACGGAGTCAAGGGAGCCTTGTTAAGCTGATGGGCGGGATGTCAATGGCCAACAGCCAATCTTCACAAGTGTATCCTCTTTCCCAAACCATGGAAAACACAGAACCACAGAGCATAGGGCACTTCCACACATGGGCGTTGACCTTGGGAAAATGAAAAAATCAACCAGACACAGGGACCCCAAAGTTGAGGGCTGCTGTCTTGACAAGAACCTCCACTCCGGTACACGTTTCATATCCCAGGAAAGAGCCAAGTGGACAAAGACGAGTGGACAAGTGGACAAAGACAAGTGGACAAGTGGACAAGTGGTGCTACGTAGGTCCAATGGAGTGTCACTCAGCCATGAAATCCACGTCATGAGGCTGGTAGCAGCATCCTGAGTGGATTTAGGTACGATCATCCTCAGTGAAATAAGTCCCACAAAAAAAGAAACTTATGATATCACTTATCGAGGGAATGTAAAAATCGCTCCCCATGCACTGAATCCCCAAACAGAACAGAGTCACGCTTTTAGAAAACACACTTATGCCTGCTTCAGGGGAAAGGTGAGGTGGGGTGACGCATAAAACTCGAGTTTGAAATGAGCACAGATACCCTTCCGAAAACCGAATATGGAATGGACACGACCTACTCCTTGCTCAATCAACTGGACTCACCAGACCCTGTTCATCGCACAAGTATCTATCCGACTAGTAAGCATCTTAAAAGCTAAGTCTTGATATCTCTGTGTAAGTGCATCAAGTGTGTGTAAAGCGGCCTAAAACCAGCAGGGAAAATCAGCTCAGACCCATTCTGAGGATACATTTCCAACATAAAGAAGAAACAAGCAGGGCAAAACAGAGAGAAATTCTTCCAAAATGCGTTCAGGGACTGGCATGCAACCAGGATTGACCACATCTACAGCCCCAGCGGCAGAAGACATAAGGCTGGACACTCTTGGGGCTGAGACGATTGGTGAGGTTGGGAAAGCAAATGCAGACCCTTGAAAGGAATCCTGCGTGCTCCCCATTCCATGGGTCCCAACTCTCCAGGTTCAACGCAATCTTCCGACAGCGAAAGCACTCATTGGAAACCCAGCGGATGCTACACCGTGGGATCGGGAAAGCTTTCTGAAACTCACCTCAGTTTTCATCTCCTGGTGCTCGTGTTCTCCATTCAGGCCCCCTTACTAACAATCTCCCCACTTGGAGACTCGGCGCCTTTCCATGCCTCTTTCGTACCGTCTGCAATTTGTCCGCAGGATGAACTGCAAGAGGGGGAACCAATGAGAGACTCGCTGGAGGTGTTTGGTCGGGCACATGTCACTCTCATTTCCCATCACGAAGAAGAATTCACCAGCGGTTCAGCCTGCCACCCCGGATCAACAATAGGACGTGAAGCCATCCAGCCGTGTTGCGTCCCACTCACAAAAAAGCGACTTGGGAAATGGAGCTCAGGGGCACTGCACTTCCCAAACCTGCAGAGTTCTAAACGATAACTATCGCCCCAAAATATATTGAGGTCAGGCTACGAAGAGGCGATGAACGCAAGGCAGAATTGCAGGAAACGGATGTCAACGGGTACATCGGAATGGCCCCGATAGCACATGAAAAGCGCCAGAACGTGGACAATGATGTGGTTGGCCAAAAAGGGCGTATGCGTTTTTTCCTGAATATATTCAGGAAAAAACGCATACGCCCTTTTTGGCCAACCAAGCAACCTGGGAGAGCAAATCAGCACTACAAAGAAATCTCTCGCCCCCCCCCCCGGGGCAAAAGGGCCAGCCGAAAAAAGTCTAAAAACCAGAAAGGCAGGACAGGCCACGGAGTCAAGGGAGCCTTGTTAAGCTGATGGGCGGGATGTCAATGGCCAACAGCCAATCTTCACAAGTGTATCCTCTTTCCCAAACCATGGAAAACACAGAACCACAGAGCATAGGGCACTTCCACACATGGGCGTTGACCTTGGGAAAATGAAAAAATCAACCAGACACAGGGACCCCAAAGTTGAGGGCTGCTGTCTTGACAAGAACCTCCACTCCGGTACACGTTTCATATCCCAGGAAAGAGCCCAGTGGACAAAGACGAGTGGACAAGTGGACAAGTGCAGAAGTGGTGCTACGTAGGTCCAATGGAGTGTCACTCAGCCATGAAATCCACGTCATGAGGCTGGTAGCAGCATCCTGAGTGGATTTAGGTACGATCATTCTCAGTGAAATAAGTCCCACAAAAAGAAACTTATGATATCACTTATAAAGGGAATGTAAAAATCGCTCCCCATGAACTGAATCCCCAAACAGAACAGAGTCACGCTTTTAGAAAACACACTTATGCCTGCTTCAGGGGAAAGGTGAGGTGGGGTGACGCATAAAACTCGAGTTTGAAATGAGCACAGATACCCTTCCGAAAACCGAATATGGAATGGACACGACCTACTCCTTGCTCAATCAACTGGACTCACCAGCCCCTGTTCATCACACAAGTATCTATCCGACTAGTAAGCATCTTAAAAGCTAAGTCTTGATATCTCTGTGTAAGTGCATCAAGTGTGTGTAAAGCGGCCTAAAACCAGCAGGGAAAATCAGCTCAGACCCATTCTGAGGATACATTTCCAACATAAAGAAGAAACAAGCAGGGCAAAACAGAGAGAAATTCTTCCAAAATGCGTTCAGGGACTGGCATGCAACCAGGATTGACCACATCTACAGCCCCAGCGGCAGAAGACATAAGGCTGGACACTCTTGGGGCTGAGACGATTGGTGAGGTTGGGAAAGCAAATGCAGACCCTTGAAAGGAATCCTGCGTGCTCCCCATTCCATGGGTCCCAACTCTCCAGGTTCAAGGCAATCTTCCGACAGCGAAAGCACTCATTGGAAACCCAGCGGATGCTACACCGTGGGATCGGGAAAGCTTTCTGAAACTCACCTCAGTTTGCATCTCCTGGTGCTCGTGTTCTCCATTCAGGCCCCCTTACTAACAATCTCCCCACTTGGAGACTCGGCGCCTTTCCATGCCTCTTTCGTACCGTCTGCAATTTGTCCGCAGGATGAACTGCAAGAGGGGGAACCAATGAGAGACTCGCTGGAGGTGTTTGGTCGGGCACATGTCACTCTCATTTCCCATCACGAAGAAGAACTCACCAGCGGTTCAGCCTGCCACCCCGGATCGACAATAGGGCGTGAAGCCATCCAGCCGTGTTGCGTCCCACTCACAAAAAAGCGACTTGGGAAATGGAGCTCAGGGGCACTGCACTTCCCAAACCTGCAGAGTTCTAAACGATAACTATCGCCCCAAAATATATTGAGGTCAGGCTACGAAGAGGCGCTGAACGCAAGGCAGAACTGCAGGAAACGGATGTCAACGGGTACATCGGAATGGCCCCGATAGCACATGAAAAGCGCCAGAACGTGGACAATGATGCGGTTGGCCAAAAAGGGCGTATGCGTTTTTTCCTGAATATATTCAGGAAAAAACGCATACGCCCTTTTTGGCCAACCAAGCAACCTGGGAGAGCAAATCAGCACTACAAAGAAATCTCTCGCCCCCCCCCGGGGCAAAAGGGCCAGGCGAAAATAGTCTAAAAACCAGAAAGGCAGGACAGCCCACGGAGTCAAGGGAGCCTTGTTAAGCTGATGGGCGGGATGTCAATGGCCAACAGCCAATCTTCACAAGTGTATCCTCTTTCCCAAACCATGGAAAACACAGAACCACAGAGCATAGGGCACTTCCACACATGGGCGTTGACCTTGGGAAAATGAAAAACTCAACCAGACACAGGGACCCCAAAGTTGAGGGCTGCTGTCTTGACAAGAACCTCCACTCCGGTACACGTTTCATATCCCAGGAAAGAGCCAAGTGGACAAAGACGAGTGGACAAGTGGACAAAGACAAGTGGACAAGTGGACAAGTGGTGCTACGTAGGTCCAATGGAGTGTCACTCAGCCATGAAATCCACGTCATGAGGCTGGTAGCAGCATCCTGAGTGGATTTAGGTACGATCATCCTCAGTGAAATAAGTCCCACAAAAAAAGAAACTTATGATATCACTTATCGAGGGAATGTAAAAATCGCTCCCCATGCACTGAATTCCCAAACAGAACAGAGTCACGCTTTTAGAAAACACACTTATGCCTGCTTCAGGGGAAAGGTGAGGTGGGGTGACGCATAAAACTCGAGTTTGAAATGAGCACAGATACCCTTCCGAAAACCGAATATGGAATGGACACGACCTACTCCTTGCTCAATCAACTGGACTCACCAGACCCTGTTCATCGCACAAGTATCTATCCGACTAGTAAGCATCTTAAAAGCTAAGTCTTGATATCTCTGTGTAAGTGCATCAAGTGTGTGTAAAGCGGCCTAAAACCAGCAGGGAAAATCAGCTCAGACCCATTCTGAGGATACATTTCCAACATAAAGAAGAAACAAGCAGGGCAAAACAGAGAGAAATTCTTCCAAAATGCGTTCAGGGACTGGCATGCAACCAGGATTGACCACATCTACAGCCCCAGCGGCAGAAGACATAAGGCTGGACACTCTTGGGGCTGAGACGATTGGTGAGGTTGGGAAAGCAAATGCAGACCCTTGAAAGGAATCCTGCGTGCTCCCCATTCCATGGGTCCCAACTCTCCAGGTTCAACGCAATCTTCCGACAGCGAAAGCACTCATTGGAAACCCAGCGGTTGCTACACCGTGGGATCGGGAAAGCTTTCTGAAACTCACCTCAGTTTTCATCTCCTGGTGCTCGTGTTCTCCATTCAGGCCCCCTTACTAACAATCTCCCCACTTGGAGACTCGGCGCCTTTCCATGCCTCTTTCGTACCATCTGCAATTTGTCCGCAGGATGAACTGCAAGAGGGGAAACCAATGAGAGACTCGCTGGAGGTGTTTGGTCGGGCACATGTCACTCTCATTTCCCATCACGAAGAAGAATTCACCAGCGGTTCAGCCTGCCACCCCGGATCGACAATAGGGCGTGAAGCCATCCAGCCGTGTTGCGTCCCACTCACAAAAAAGCGACTTGGGAAATGGAGCTCAGGGGCACTGCACTTCCCAAACCTGCAGAGTTCTAAACGATAACTATCGCCCCAAAATATATTGAGGTCAGGCTACGAAGAGGCGCTGAACGCAAGGCAGAACTGCAGGAAACGGATGTCAACGGGTACATCGGAATGGCCCCGATAGTACATGAAAAGCGCCAGAACGTGGACAATGATGCGGTTGGCCAAAAAGGGCGTATGCGTTTTTTCCTGAATATATTCAGGAAAAAACGCATACGCCCTTTTTGGCCAACCAAGCAACCTGGGAGAGCAAATCAGCACTACAAAGAAATCTCTCACCCCCCCCCCCGGGGCAAAAGGGCCAGGCGAAAAAAGTCTAAAAACCAGAAAGGCAGGACAGGCCACGGAGTCAAGGGAGCCTTGTTAAGCTGATGGGCGGGATGTCAATGGCCAACAGCCAATCTTCACAACTGTATCCTCTTTCCCAAACCATGTAAAACACAGAACCACAGAGCATAGGGCACTTCCACACATGGGCGTTGACCTTGGGAAAATGAAAAAATCAACCAGACACAGGGACCCCAAAGTTGAGGGCTGCTGTCTTGACAAGAACCTCCACTCCGGTACACGTTTCATATCCCAGGAAAGAGCCAAGTGGACAAGTGTTCAAAGACAAGTGGACAAGTGGACAAGTGGTGCTACGTAGGTCCAATGGAGTGTCACTCAGCCATGAAATCCACGTCATGAGGCTGGTAGCAGCATCCTGAGTGGATTTAGGTACGATCATCCTCAGTGAAATAAGTCCCACAAAAAAAGAAACTTATGATATCACTTATCGAGGGAATGTAAAAATCGCTCCCCATGCACTGAATCCCCAAACAGAACAGAGTCACGCTTTTAGAAAACACACTTATGCCTGCTTCAGGGGAAAGGTGAGGTGGGGTGACGCATAAAACTCGAGTTTGAAATGAGCACAGATACCCTTCCGAAAACCGAATATGGAATGGACACGACCTACTCCTTGCTCAATCAACTGGACTCACCAGACCCTGTTCATCGCACAAGTATCTATCCGACTAGTAAGCATCTTAAAAGCTAAGTCTTGATATCTCTGTGTAAGTGCATCAAGTGTGTGTAAAGCGGCCTAAAACCAGCAGGGAAAATCAGCTCAGACCCATTCTGAGGATACATTTCCAACATAAAGAAGAAACAAGCAGGGCAAAACAGAGAGAAATTCTTCCAAAATGCGTTCAGGGACTGGCATGCAACCAGGATTGACCACATCTACAGCCCCAGCGGCAGAAGACATAAGGCTGGACACTCTTGGGGCTGAGACGATTGGTGAGGTTGGGAAAGCAAATGCAGACCCTTGAAAGGAATCCTGCGTGCTCCCCATTCCATGGGTCCCAACTCTCCAGGTTCAACGCAATCTTCCGACAGCGAAAGCACTCATTGGAAACCCAGCGGATGCTACACCGTGGGATCGGGAAAGCTTTCTGAAACTCACCTCAGTTTTCATCTCCTGGTGCTCGTGTTCTCCATTCAGGCCCCCTTACTAACAATCTCCCCACTTGGAGACTCGGCGCCTTTCCATGCCTCTTTCGTACCGTCTGCAATTTGTCCGCAGGATGAACTGCAAGAGGGGGAACCAATGAGAGACTCGCTGGAGGTGTTTGGTCGGGCACATGTCACTCTCATTTCCCATCACGAAGAAGAATTCACCAGCGGTTCAGCCTGCCACCCCGGATCGACAATAGGGCGTGAAGCCATCCAGCCGTGTTGCGTCCCACTCACAAAAAAGCGACTTGGGAAATGGAGCTCAGGGGCACTGCACTTCCCAAACCTGCAGAGTTCTAAACGATAACTATCGCCCCAAAATATATTGAGGTCAGGCTACGAAGAGGCGCTGAACGCAAGGCAGAACTGCAGGAAACGGATGTCAACGGGTACATCGGAATGGCCCCGATAGCACATGAAAAGCGCCAGAACGTGGACAATGATGCGGTTGGCCAAAAAGGGCGTATGCGTTTTTTCCTGAATATATTCAGGAAAAAACGCATACGCCCTTTTTGGCCAACCAAGCAACCTGGGAGAGCAAATCAGCACTACAAAGAAATCTCTCGCCCCCCACCCCGGGGCAAAAGGGCCAGGCGAAAAAAGTCTAAAAACCAGAAAGGCAGGACAGCCCACGGAGTCAAGGGAGCCTTGTTAAGCTGATGGGCGGGATGTCAATGGCCAACAGCCAATCTTCACAAGTGTATCCTCTTTCCCAAACCATGGAAAACACAGAACCACAGAGCATAGGGCACTTCCACACATGGGCGTTGACCTTGGGAAAATGAAAAACTCAACCAGACACAGGGACCCCAAAGTTGAGGGCTGCTGTCTTGACAAGAACCTCCACTCCGGTACACGTTTCATATCCCAGGAAAGAGCCAAGTGGACAAAGACGAGTGGACAAGTGGACAAAGACAAGTGGACAAGTGGACAAGTGGTGCTACGTAGTCCAATGGAGTGTCACTCAGCCATGAAATCCACGTCATGAGGCTGGTAGCAGCATCCTGAGTGGATTTAGGTACGATCATCCTCAGTGAAATAAGTCCCACAAAAAAAGAAACTTATGATATCACTTATCGAGGGAATGTAAAAATCGCTCCCCATGCACTGAATCCCCAAACAGAACAGAGTCACGCTTTTAGAAAACACACTTATGCCTGCTTCAGGGGAAAGGTGAGGTGGGGTGACGCATAAAACTCGAGTTTGAAATGAGCACAGATACCCTTCCGAAAACCGAATATGGAATGGACACGACCTACTCCTTGCTCAATCAACTGGACTCACCAGACCCTGTTCATCGCACAAGTATCTATCCGACTAGTAAGCATCTTAAAAGCTAAGTCTTGATATCTCTGTGTAAGTGCATCAAGTGTGTGTAAAGCGGCCTAAAACCAGCAGGGAAAATCAGCTCAGACCCATTCTGAGGATACATTTCCAACATAAAGAAGAAACAAGCAGGGCAAAACAGAGAGAAATTCTTCCAAAATGCGTTCAGGGACTGGCATGCAACCAGGATTGACCACATCTACAGCCCCAGCGACAGAAGACATAAGGCTGGACACTCTTGGGGCTGAGACGATTGGTGAGGTTGGGAAAGCAAATGCAGACCCTTGAAAGGAATCCTGCGTGCTCCCCATTCCATGGGTCCCAACTCTCCAGGTTCAACGCAATCTTCCGACAGCGAAAGCACTCATTGGAAACCCAGCGGATGCTACACCGTGGGATCGGGAAAGCTTTCTGAAACTCACCTCAGTTTTCATCTCCTGGTGCTCGTGTTCTCCATTCAGGCCCCCTTACTAACAATCTCCCCACTTGGAGACTCGGCGCCTTTCCATGCCTCTTTCGTACCGTCTGCAATTTGTCCGCAGGATGAACTGCAAGAGGGGGAACCAATGAGAGACTCGCTGGAGGTGTTTGGTCGGGCACATGTCACTCTCATTTCCCATCACGAAGAAGAATTCACCAGCGGTTCAGCCTGCCACCCCGGATCGACAATAGGACGTGAAGCCATCCAGCCATGTTGCGTCCCACTCACAAAAAAGCGACTTGGGAAATGGAGCTCAGGGGCACTGCACTTCCCAAACCTGCAGAGTTCTAAACGATAACTATCGCCCCAAAATATATTGAGGTCAGGCTACGAAGAGGCGCTGAACGCAAGGCAGAACTGCAGGAAACGGATGTCAACGGGTACATCGGAATGGCCCCGATAGCACATGAAAAGCGCCAGAACGTGGACAATGATGCGGTTGGCCAAAAAGGGCGTATGCGTTTTTTCCTGAATATATTCAGGAAAAAACGCATACGCCCTTTTTGGCCAACCAAGCAACCTGGGAGAGCAAATCAGCACTACAAAGAAATCTCTCGCCCCCCCACCCCGGGGCAAAAGGGCCAGGCGAAAAAAGTCTAAAAACCAGAAAGGCAGGACAGGCCACGGAGTCAAGGGAGCCTTGTTAAGCTGATGGGCGGGATGTCAATGGCCAACAGCCAATCTTCACAAGTGTATCCTCTTTCCCAAACCATGGAAAACACAGAACCACAGAGCATAGGGCACTTCCACACATGGGCGTTGACCTTGGGAAAATCAAAAAATCAACCAGACACAGGGACCCCAAAGTTGAGGGCTGCTGTCTTGACAAGAACCTCCACTCCGGTACACGTTTCATATCCCAGGAAAGAGCCAAGTGGACAAAGACGAGTGGACAAGTGGACAAGTGCAGAAGTGGTGCTACGTAGGTCCAATGGAGTGTCACTCAGCCATGAAATCCACGTCATGAGGCTGGTAGCAGCATCCTGAGTGGATTTAGGTACGATCATCCTCAGTGAAATAAGTCAAACAAAAAGAAACTTATGATATCACTTATAAAGGGAATGTAAAAATCGCTCCCCATGAACTGAATCCCCAAACAGAACAGAGTCACGCTTTTAGAAAACACACTTATGCCTGCTTCAGGGGAAAGGTGAGGTGGGGTGACGCATAAAACTCGAGTTTGAAATGAGCACAGATACCCTTCCGAAAACCGAATATGGAATGGACACGACCTACTCCTTGCTCAATCAACTGGACTCACCAGACCCTGTTCATCACACAAGTATCTATCCGACTAGTAAGCATCTTAAAAGCTAAGTCTTGATATCTCTGTGTAAGTGCATCAAGTGTGTGTAAAGCGGCCTAAAACCAGCAGGGAAAATCAGCTCAGACCCATTCTGAGGATACATTTCCAACATAAAGAAGAAACAAGCAGGGCAAAACAGAGAGAAATTCTTCCAAAATGCGTTCAGGGACTGGCATGCAACCAGGATTGACCACATCTACAGCCCCAGCGGCAGAAGACATAAGGCTGGACACTCTTGGGGCTGAGACGATTGGTGAGGTTGGGAAAGCAAATGCAGACCCTTGAAAGGAATCCTGCGTGCTCCCCATTCCATGGGTCCCAACTCTCCAGGTTCAACGCAATCTTCCGGCAGCGAAAGCACTCATTGGAAACCCAGCGGAAGCTACACCGTGGGATCGGGAAAGCTTTCTGAAACTCACCTCAGTTTTCATCTCCTGGTGCTCGTGTTCTCCATTCAGGCCCCCTTACTAACAATCTCCCCACTTGGAGACTCGGCGCCTTTCCATGCCTCTTTCGTACCGTCTGCAATTTGTCCGCAGGATGAACTGCAAGAGGGGGAACCAATGAGAGACTCGCTGGAGGTGTTTGGTCGGGCACATGTCACTCTCATTTCCCATCACGAAGAAGAATTCACCAGCGGTTCAGCCTGCCACCCCGGATCGACAATAGGGCGTGAAGCCATCCAGCCGTGTTGCGTCCCACTCACAAAAAAGCGACTTGGGAAATGGAGCTCAGGGGCACTGCACTTCCCAAACCTGCAGAGTTCTAAACGATAACTATCGCCCCAAAATATATTGAGGTCAGGCTACGAAGAGGCGCTGAACGCAAGGCAGAACTGCAGGAAACGGATGTCAACGGGTACATCGGAATGGCCCCGATAGCACATGAAAAGCGCCAGAACGTGGACAATGATGCGGTTGGCCAAAAAGGGCGTATGCGTTTTTTCCTGAATATATTCAGGAAAAAACGCATACGCCCTTTTTGGCCAACCAAGCAACCTGGGAGAGCAAATCAGCACTACAAAGAAATCTCTCGCCCCCCCCCGGGGCAAAAGGGCCAGGCGAAAAAAGTCTAAAAACCAGAAAGGCAGGACAGCCCATGGAGTCAAGGGAGCCTTGTTAAGCTGATGGGCGGGATGTCAATGGCCAACAGCCAATCTTCACAAGTGTATCCTCTTTCCCAAACCATGGAAAACACAGAACCACAGAGCATAGGGCACTTCCACACATGGGCGTTGACCTTGGGAAAATGAAAAAATCAACCAGACACAGGGACCCCAAAGTTGAGGGCTGCTGTCTTGACAAGAACCTCCACTCCGGTACACGTTTCATATCCCAGGAAAGAGCCAAGTGGACAAAGACGAGTGGACAAGTGGACAAGTGCAGAAGTGGTGCTACGTAGGTCCAATGGAGTGTCACTCAGCCATGAAATCCACGTCATGAGGCTGGCAGCAGCATCCTGAGTGGATTTAGGTACGATCATCCTCAGTGAAATAAGTCAAACAAAAAGAAACTTATGATATCACTTATAAAGGGAATGTAAAAATCGCTCCCCATGAACTGAATCCCCAAACAGAACAGAGTCACGCTTTTAGAAAACACACTTATGCCTGCTTCAGGGGAAAGGTGAGGTGGGGTGACGCATAAAACTCGAGTTTGAAATGAGCACAGATACCCTTCCGAAAACCGAATATGGAATGGACACGACCTACTCCTTGCTCAATCAACTGGACTCACCAGACCCTGTTCATCACACAAGTATCTATCCGACTAGTAAGCATCTTAAAAGCTAAGTCTTGATATCTCTGTGTAAGTGCATCAAGTGTGTGTAAAGCGGCCTAAAACCAGCAGGGAAAATCAGCTCAGACCCATTCTGAGGATACATTTCCAACATAAAGAAGAAACAAGCAGGGCAAAACAGAGAGAAATTCTTCCAAAATGCGTTCAGGGACTGGCATGCAACCAGGATTGACCACATCTACAGCCCCAGCGGCAGAAGACATAAGGCTGGACACTCTTGGGGCTGAGACGATTGGTGAGGTTGGGAAAGCAAATGCAGACCCTTGAAAGGAATCCTGCGTGCTCCCCATTCCATGGGTCCCAACTCTCCAGGTTCAACGCAATCTTCCGGCAGCGAAAGCACTCATTGGAAACCCAGCGGAAGCTACACCGTGGGATCGGGAAAGCTTTCTGAAACTCACCTCAGTTTTCATCTCCTGGTGCTCGTGTTCTCCATTCAGGCCCCCTTACTAACAATCTCCCCACTTGGAGACTCGGCGCCTTTCCATGCCTCTTTCGTACCGTCTGCAATTTGTCCGCAGGATGAACTGCAAGAGGGGGAACCAATGAGAGACTCGCTGGAGGTGTTTGGTCGGGCACATGTCACTCTCATTTCCCATCACGAAGAAGAATTCACCAGCGGTTCAGCCTGCCACCCCGGATCGACAATAGGGCGTGAAGCCATCCAGCCGTGTTGCGTCCCACTCACAAAAAAGCGACTTGGGAAATGGAGCTCAGGGGCACTGCACTTCCCAAACCTGCAGAGTTCTAAACGATAACTATCGCCCCAAAATATATTGAGGTCAGGCTACGAAGAGGCGCTGAACGCAAGGCAGAACTGCAGGAAACGGATGTCAACGGGTACATCGGAATGGCCCCGATAGCACATGAAAAGCGCCAGAACGTGGACAATGATGCGGTTGGCCAAAAAGGGCGTATGCGTTTTTTCCTGAATATATTCAGGAAAAAACGCATACGCCCTTTTTGGCCAACCAAGCAACCTGGGAGAGCAAATCAGCACTACAAAGAAATCTCTCGCCCCCCCCCGGGGCAAAAGGGCCAGGCGAAAAAAGTCTAAAAACCAGAAAGGCAGGACAGCCCATGGAGTCAAGGGAGCCTTGTTAAGCTGATGGGCGGGATGTCAATGGCCAACAGCCAATCTTCACAAGTGTATCCTCTTTCCCAAACCATGTAAAACACAGAACCACAGAGCATAGGGCACTTCCACACATGGGCGTTGACCTTGGGAAAATCAAAAAATCAACCAGACACAGGGACCCCAAAGTTGAGGGCTGCTGTCTTGACAAGAACCTCCACTCCGGTACACGTTTCATATCCCAGGAAAGAGCCAAGTGGACAAGTGTTCAAAGACAAGTGGACAAGTGGACAAGTGGTGCTACGTAGGTCCAATGGAGTGTCACTCAGCCATGAAATCCACGTCATGAGGCTGGTAGCAGCATCCTGAGTGGATTTAGGTACGATCATCCTCAGTGAAATAAGTCCCACAAAAAAAGAAACTTATGATATCACTTATCGAGGGAATGTAAAAATCGCTCCCCATGCACTGAATCCCCAAACAGAACAGAGTCACGCTTTTAGAAAACACACTTATGCCTGCTTCAGGGGAAAGGTGAGGTGGGGTGACGCATAAAACTCGAGTTTGAAATGAGCACAGATACCCTTCCGAAAACCGAATATGGAATGGACACGACCTACTCCTTGCTCAATCAACTGGACTCACCAGACCCTGTTCATCGCACAAGTATCTATCCGACTAGTAAGCATCTTAAAAGCTAAGTCTTGATATCTCTGTGTAAGTGCATCAAGTGTGTGTAAAGCGGCCTAAAACCAGCAGGGAAAATCAGCTCAGACCCATTCTGAGGATACATTTCCAACATAAAGAAGAAACAAGCAGGGCAAAACAGAGAGAAATTCTTCCAAAATGCGTTCAGGGACTGGCATGCAACCAGGATTGACCACATCTACAGCCCCAGCGGCAGAAGACATAAGGCTGGACACTCTTGGGGCTGAGACGATTGGTGAGGTTGGGAAAGCAAATGCAGACCCTTGAAAGGAATCCTGCGTGCTCCCCATTCCATGGGTCCCAACTCTCCAGGTTCAACGCAATCTTCCGACAGCGAAAGCACTCATTGGAAACCCAGCGGATGCTACACCGTGGGATCGGGAAAGCTTTCTGAAACTCACCTCAGTTTTCATCTCCTGGTGCTCGTGTTCTCCATTCAGGCCCCCTTACTAACAATCTCCCCACTTGGAGACTCGGCGCCTTTCCATGCCTCTTTCGTACCGTCTGCAATTTGTCCGCAGGATGAACTGCAAGAGGGGGAACCAATGAGAGACTCGCTGGAGGTGTTTGGTCGGGCACATGTCACTCTCATTTCCCATCACGAAGAAGAATTCACCAGAGGTTCAGCCTGCCACCCCGGATCGACAATAGGGCGTGAAGCCATCCAGCCGTGTTGCGTCCCACTCACAAAGAAGCGACTTGGGAAATGGAGCTCAGGGGCACTGCACTTCCCAAACCTGCAGAGTTCTAAACGATAACTATCGCCCCAAAATATATTGAGGTCAGGCTACGAAGAGGCGCTGAACGCAAGGCAGAACTGCAGGAAACGGATGTCAACGGGTACATCGGAATGGCCCCGATAGCACATGAAAAGCGCCAGAACGTGGACAATGATGCGGTTGGCCAAAAAGGGCGTATGCGTTTTTTCCTGAATATATTCAGGAAAAAACGCATACGCCCTTTTTGGCCAACCAAGCAACCTGGGAGAGCAAATCAGCACTACAAAGAAATCTCTCACCCCCCCCCCCCGGGGCAAAAGGGCCAGGCGAAAAAAGTCTAAAAACCAGAAAGGCAGGACAGCCCACGGAGTCAAGGGAGCCTTGTTAAGCTGATGGGCGGGATGTCAATGGCCAACAGCCAATCTTCACAAGTGTATCCTCTTTCCCAAACCATGTAAAACACAGAACCACAGAGCATAGGGCACTTCCACACATGGGCGTTGACCTTGGGAAAATGAAAAAATCAACCAGACACAGGGACCCCAAAGTTGAGGGCTGCTGTCTTGACAAGAACCTCCACTCCGGTACACGTTTCATATCCCAGGAAAGAGCCAAGTGGACAAGTGTTCAAAGACAAGTGGACAAGTGGACAAGTGGTGCTACGTAGGTCCAATGGAGTGTCACTCAGCCATGAAATCCACGTCATGAGGCTGGTAGCAGCATCCTGAGTGGATTTAGGTACGATCATCCTCAGTGAAATAAGTCCCACAAAAAAAGAAACTTATGATATCACTTATCGAGGGAATGTAAAAATCGCTCCCCATGCACTGAATCCCCAAACAGAACAGAGTCACGCTTTTAGAAAACACACTTATGCCTGCTTCAGGGGAAAGGTGAGGTGGGGTGACGCATAAAACTCGAGTTTGAAATGAGCACAGATACCCTTCCGAAAACCGAATATGGAATGGACACGACCTACTCCTTGCTCAATCAACTGGACTCACCAGACCCTGTTCATCGCACAAGTATCTATCCGACTAGTAAGCATCTTAAAAGCTAAGTCTTGATATCTCTGTGTAAGTGCATCAAGTGTGTGTAAAGCGGCCTAAAACCAGCAGGGAAAATCAGCTCAGACCCATTCTGAGGATACATTTCCAACATAAAGAAGAAACAAGCAGGGCAAAACAGAGAGAAATTCTTCCAAAATGCGTTCAGGGACTGGCATGCAACCAGGATTGACCACATCTACAGCCCCAGCGGCAGAAGACATAAGGCTGGACACTCTTGGGGCTGAGACGATTGGTGAGGTTGGGAAAGCAAATGCAGACCCTTGAAAGGAATCCTGCGTGCTCCCCATTCCATGGGTCCCAACTCTCCAGGTTCAACGCAATCTTCTGACATCGAAAGCACTCATTGGAAACCCAGCGGATGCTACACCGTGGGATCGGGAAAGCTTTCTGAAACTCACCTCAGTTTTCATCTCCTGGTGCTCGTGTTCTCCATTCAGGCCCCCTTACTAACAATCTCCCCACTTGGAGACTCGGCGCCTTTCCATGCCTCTTTCGTACCGTCTGCAATTTGTCCGCAGGATGAACTGCAAGAGGGGGAACCAATGAGAGACTCGCTGGAGGTGTTTGGTCGGGCACATGTCACTCTCATTTCCCATCACGAAGAAGAATTCACCAGCGGTTCAGCCTGCCACCCCGGATCGACAATAGGGCGTGAAGCCATCCAGCCGTGTTGCGTCCCACTCACAAAAAAGCGACTTGGGAAATGGAGCTCAGGGGCACTGCACTTCCCAAACCTGCAGAGTTCTAAACGATAACTATCGCCCCAAAATATATTGAGGTCAGGCTACGAAGAGGCGCTGAACGCAAGGCAGAACTGCAGGAAACGGATGTCAACGGGTACATCGGAATGGCCCCGATAGCACATGAAAAGCGCCAGAACGTGGACAATGATGCGGTTGGCCAAAAAGGGCGTATGCGTTTTATCCTGAATATATTCAGGAAAAAACGCATACGCCCTTTTTGGCCAACCAAGCAACCTGGGAGAGCAAATCAGCACTACAAAGAAATCTCTCACCCCCCCCCCCCGGGGCAAAAGGGCCAGGCGAAAAAAGTCTAAAAACCAGAAAGGCAGGACAGCCCACGGAGTCAAGGGAGCCTTGTTAAGCTGATGGGCGGGATGTCAATGGCCAACAGCCAATCTTCACAAGTGTATCCTCTTTCCCAAACCATGTAAAACACAGAACCACAGAGCATAGGGCACTTCCACACATGGGCGTTGACCTTGGGAAAATGAAAAAATCAACCAGACACAGGGACCCCAAAGTTGAGGGCTGCTGTCTTGACAAGAACCTCCACTCCGGTACACGTTTCATATCCCAGGAAAGAGCCAAGTGGACAAGTGGACAAAGACAAGTGGACAAGTGGACAAGTGGTGCTACGTAGGTCCAATGGAGTGTCACTCAGCCATGAAATCCACGTCATGAGGCTGGTAGCAGCATCCTGAGTGGATTTAGGTACGATCATCCTCAGTGAAATAAGTCCCACAAAAAAAGAAGCTTATGATATCACTTATCGAGGGAATGTAAAAATCGCTCCCCATGCACTGAATCCCCAAACAGAACAGAGTCACGCTTTTAGAAAACACACTTATGCCTGCTTCAGGGGAAAGGTGAGGTGGGGTGACGCATAAAACTCGAGTTTGAAATGAGCACAGATACCCTTCCGAAAACCGAATATGGAATGGACACGACCTACTCCTTGCTCAATCAACTGGACTCACCAGACCCTGTTCATCGCACAAGTATCTATCCGACTAGTAAGCAACTTAAAAGCTAAGTCTTGATATCTCTGTGTAAGTGCATCAAGTGTGTGTAAAGCGGCCTAAAACCAGCAGGGAAAATCAGCTCAGACCCATTCTGAGGATACATTTCCAACATAAAGAAGAAACAAGCAGGGCAAAACAGAGAGAAATTCTTCCAAAATGCGTTCAGGGACTGGCATGCAACCAGGATTGACCACATCTACAGCCCCAGCGGCAGAAGACATAAGGCTGGACACTCTTGGGGCTGAGACGATTGGTGAGGTTGGGAAAGCAAATGCAGACCCTTGAAAGGAATCCTGCGTGCTCCCCATTCCATGGGTCCCAACTCTCCAGGTTCAACGCAATCTTCTGACATCGAAAGCACTCATTGGAAACCCAGCGGATGCTACACCGTGGGATCGGGAAAGCTTTCTGAAACTCACCTCAGTTTTCATCTCCTGGTGCTCGTGTTCTCCATTCAGGCCCCCTTACTAACAATCTCCCCACTTGGAGACTCGGCGCCTTTCCATGCCTCTTTCGTACCGTCTGCAATTTGTCCGCAGGATGAACTGCAAGAGGGGGAACCAATGAGAGACTCGCTGGAGGTGTTTGGTCGGGCACATGTCACTCTCATTTCCCATCACGAAGAAGAATTCACCAGAGGTTCAGCCTGCCACCCCGGATCGACAATAGGGCGTGAAGCCATCCAGCCGTGTTGCGTCCCACTCACAAAGAAGCGACTTGGGAAATGGAGCTCAGGGGCACTGCACTTCCCAAACCTGCAGAGTTCTAAACGATAACTATCGCCCCAAAATATATTGAGGTCAGGCTACGAAGAGGCGCTGAACGCAAGGCAGAACTGCAGGAAACGGATGTCAACGGGTACATCGGAATGGCCCCGATAGCACATGAAAAGCGCCAGAACGTGGACAATGATGCGGTTGGCCAAAAAGGGCGTATGCGTTTTTTCCTGAATATATTCAGGAAAAAACGCATACGCCCTTTTTGGCCAACCAAGCAACCTGGGAGAGCAAATCAGCACTACAAAGAAATCTCTCGCCCCCCCCCCCCCGGGGCAAAAGGGCCAGGCGAAAAAAGTCTAAAAACCAGAAAGGCAGGACAGCCCACGGAGTCAAGGGAGCCTTGTTAAGCTGATGGGCGGGATGTCAATGGCCAACAGCCAATCTTCACAAGTGTATCCTCTTTCCCAAACCATGTAAAACACAGAACCACAGAGCATAGGGCACTTCCACACATGGGCGTTGACCTTGGGAAAATGAAAAAATCAACCAGACACAGGGACCCAAAGTTGAGGGCTGCTGTCTTGACAAGAACCTCCACTCCGGTACACGTTTCATATCCCAGGAAAGAGCCAAGTGGACAAGTGGACAAAGACAAGTGGACAAGTGGACAAGTGGTGCTACGTAGGTCCAATGGAGTGTCACTCAGCCATGAAATCCACGTCATGAGGCTGGTAGCAGCATCCTGAGTGGATTTAGGTACGATCATCCTCAGTGAAATAAGTCCCACAAAAAAAGAAACTTATGATATCACTTATCGAGGGAATGTAAAAATCACTCCCCATGCACTGAATCCCCAAACAGAACAGAGTCACGCTTTTAGAAAACACACTTATGCCTGCTTCAGGGGAAAGGTGAGGTGGGGTGACGCATAAAACTCGAGTTTGAAATGAGCACAGATACCCTTCCGAAAACCGAATATGGAATGGACACGACCTACTCCTTGCTCAATCAACTGGACTCACCAGACCCTGTTCATCGCACAAGTATCTATCCGACTAGTAAGCATCTTAAAAGCTAAGTCTTGATATCTCTGTGTAAGTGCATCAAGTGTGTGTAAAGCGGCCTAAAACCAGCAGGGAAAATCAGCTCAGACCCATTCTGAGGATACATTTCCAACATAAAGAAGAAACAAGCAGGGCAAAACAGAGAGAAATTCTTCCAAAATGCGTTCAGGGACTGGCATGCAACCAGGATTGACCACATCTACAGCCCCAGCGGCAGAAGACATAAGGCTGGACACTCTTGGGGCTGAGACGATTGGTGAGGTTGGGAAAGCAAATGCAGACCCTTGAAAGGAATCCTGCGTGCTCCCCATTCCATGGGTCCCAACTCTCCAGGTTCAACGCAATCTTCCGACAGCGAAAGCACTCATTGGAAACCCAGCGGTTGCTACACCGTGGGATCGGGAAAGCTTTCTGAAACTCACCTCAGTTTTCATCTCCTGGTGCTCGTGTTCTCCATTCAGGCCCCCTTACTAACAATCTCCCCACTTGGAGACTCGGCGCCTTTCCATGCCTCTTTCGTACCGTCTGCAATTTGTCCGCAGGATGAACTGCAAGAGGGGGAACCAATGAGAGACTCGCTGGAGGTGTTTGGTCGGGCACATGTCACTCTCATTTCCCATCACGAAGAAGAATTCACCAGCGGTTCAGCCTGCCACCCCGGATCGACAATAGGGCGTGAAGCCATCCAGCCGTGTTGCGTCCCACTCACAAAAAAGCGACTTGGGAAATGGAGCTCAGGGGCACTGCACTTCCCAAAGCTGCAGAGTTCTAAACGATAACTATCGCCCCAAAATATATTGAGGTCGGGCTACGAAGAGGCGCTGAACGCAAGGCAGAACTGCAGAAAACGGATGTCAACGGGTACATCGGAATGGCCCCGATAGCACATGAAAAGCGCCAGAACGTGGACAATGATGCGGTTGGCCAAAAAGGGCGTATGCGTTTTTTCCTGAATATATTCAGGAAAAAACGCATACGCCCTTTTTGGCCAACCAAGCAACCTGGGAGAGCAAATCAGCACTACAAAGAAATCTCTCGCCCCCCCCCCCGGAGCAAAAGGGCCAGGCGAAAAAAGTCTAAAAACCAGAAAGGCAGGACAGCCCACGGAGTCAAGGGAGCCTTGTTAAGCTGATGGGCGGGATGTCAATGGCCAGCAGCCAAACTTCACAAGTGTATCCTCTTTCCCAAACCATGGAAAACACAGAACCACAGAGCATAGGGCACTTCCACACATGGGCGTTGACCTTGGGAAAATGAAAAACTCAACCAGACACAGGGACCCCAAAGTTGAGGGCTGCTGTCTTGACAAGAACCTCCACTCCGGTACACGTTTCATATCCCAGGAAAGAGCCAAGTGGACAAAGACGAGTGGACAAGTGGACAAAGACAAGTGGACAAGTGGACAAGTGGTGCTACGTAGGTCCAATGGAGTGTCACTCAGCCATGAAATCCACGTCATGAGGCTGGTAGCAGCATCCTGAGTGGATTTAGGTACGATCATCCTCAGTGAAATAAGTCCCACAAAAAAAGAAACTTATGATATCACTTATCGAGGGAATGTAAAAATCGCTCCCCATGCACTGAATCCCCAAACAGAACAGAGTCACGCTTTTAGAAAACACACTTATGCCTGCTTCAGGGGAAAGGTGAGGTGGGGTGACGCATAAAACTCGAGTTTGAAATGAGCACAGATACCCTTCCGAAAACCGAATATGGAATGGACACGACCTACTCCTTGCTCAATCAACTGGACTCACCAGACCCTGTTCATCGCACAAGTATCTATCCGACTAGTAAGCATCTTAAAAGCTAAGTCTTGATATCTCTGTGTAAGTGCATCAAGTGTGTGTAAAGCGGCCTAAAACCAGCAGGGAAAATCAGCTCAGACCCATTCTGAGGATACATTTCCAACATAAAGAAGAAACAAGCAGGGCAAAACAGAGAGAAATTCTTCCAAAATGCGTTCAGGGACTGGCATGCAACCAGGATTGACCACATCTACAGCCCCAGCGGCAGAAGACATAAGGCTGGACACTCTTGGGGCTGAGACGATTGGTGAGGTTGGGAAAGCAAATGCAGACCCTTGAAAGGAATCCTGCGTGCTCCCCATTCCATGGGTCCCAACTCTCCAGGTTCAACGCAATCTTCCGACAGCGAAAGCACTCATTGGAAACCCAGCGGTTGCTACACCGTGGGATCGGGAAAGCTATCTGAAACTCACCTCAGTTTTCCTCTCCTGGTGCTCGTGTTCTCCATTCAGGCCCCCTTACTAACAATCTCCCCACTTGGAGACTCGGCGCCTTTCCATGCCTCTTTCGTACCGTCTGCAATTTGTCCGCAGGATGAACTGCAAGAGGGGGAACCAATGAGAGACTCGCTGGAGGTGTTTGGTCGGGCACATGTCACTCTCATTTGCCATCACGAAGAAGAATTCACCAGCGGTTCAGCCTGCCACCCCGGATCGACAATAGGGCGTGAAGCCATCCAGCCGTGTTGCGTCCCACTCACAAAAAAGCGACTTGGGAAATGGAGCTCAGGGGCACTGCACTTCCCAAACCTGCAGAGTTCTAAACGATAACTATCGCCCCAAAATATATTGAGGTCAGGCTACGAAGAGGCGCTGAACGCAAGGCAGAACTGCAGGAAACGGATGTCAACGGGTACATCGGAATGGCCCCGATAGCACATGAAAAGCGCCAGAACGTGGACAATGATGCGGTTGGCCAAAAAGGGCGTATGCGTTTTTTCCTGAATATATTCAGGAAAAAACGCATACGCCCTTTTTGGCCAACCAAGCAACCTGGGAGAGCAAATCAGCACTACAAAGAAATCTCTCGCCCCCCCCCCCCACGGGGCAAAAGGACCAGGCGAAAAAAGTCTAAAAACCAGAAAGGCAGGACAGCCCACGGAGTCAAGGGAGCCTTGTTAAGCTGATGGGCGGGATGTCAATGGCCAACAGCCAATCTTCACAAGTGTATCCTCTTTCCCAAACCATGTAAAACACAGAACCACAGAGCATAGGGCACTTCCACACATGGGCGTTGACCTTGGGAAAATGAAAAAATCAACCAGACACAGGGACCCCAAAGTTGAGGGCTGCTGTCTTGACAAGAACCTCCACTCCGGTACACGTTTCATATCCCAGGAAAGAGCCAAGTGGACAAAGACGAGTGGACAAGTGGACAAAGACAAGTGGACAAGTGGACAAGTGGTGCTACGTAGGTCCAATGGAGTGTCACTCAGCCATGAAATCCACGTCATGAGGCTGGTAGCAGCATCCTGAGTGGATTTAGGTACGATCATCCTCAGTGAAATAAGTCCCACAAAAAAAGAAACTTATGATATCACTTATCGAGGGAATGTAAAAATCGCTCCCCATGCACTGAATCCCCAAACAGAACAGAGTCACGCTTTTAGAAAACACACTTATGCCTGCTTCAGGGGAAAGGTGAGGTGGGGTGACGCATAAAACTCGAGTTTGAAATGAGCACAGATACCCTTCCGAAAACCGAATATGGAATGGACACGACCTACTCCTTGCTCAATCAACTGGACTCACCAGACCCTGTTCATCGCACAAGTATCTATCCGACTAGTAAGCATCTTAAAAGCTAAGTCTTGATATCTCTGTGTAAGTGCATCAAGTGTGTGTAAAGCGGCCTAAAACCAGCAGGGAAAATCAGCTCAGACCCATTCTGAGGATACATTTCCAACATAAAGAAGAAACAAGCAGGGCAAAACAGAGAGAAATTCTTCCAAAATGCGTTCAGGGACTGGCATGCAACCAGGATTGACCACATCTACAGCCCCAGCGGCAGAAGACATAAGGCTGGACACTCTTGGGGCTGAGACGATTGGTGAGGTTGGGAAAGCAAATGCAGACCCTTGAAAGGAATCCTGCGTGCTCCCCATTCCATGGGTCCCAACTCTCCAGGTTCAACGCAATCTTCCGACAGCGAAAGCACTCATTGGAAACCCAGCGGTTGCTACACCGTGGGATCGGGAAAGCTTTCTGAAACTCACCTCAGTTTTCCTCTCCTGGTGCTCGTGTTCTCCATTCAGGCCCCCTTACTAACAATCTCCCCACTTGGAGACTCGGCGCCTTTCCATGCCTCTTTCGTACCGTCTGCAATTTGTCCGCAGGATGAACTGCAAGAGGGGGAACCAATGAGAGACTCGCTGGAGGTGTTTGGTCGGGCACATGTCACTCTCATTTCCCATCACGAAGAAGAATTCACCAGCGGTTCAGCCTGCCACCCCGGATCGACAATAGGGCGTGAAGCCATCCAGCCGTGTTGCGTCCCACTCACAAAAAAGCGACTTGGGAAATGGAGCTCAGGGGCACTGCACTTCCCAAACCTGCAGAGTTCTAAACGATAACTATCGCCCCAAAATATATTGAGGTCAGGCTACGAAGAGGCGCTGAACGCAAGGCAGAACTGCAGGAAACGGATGTCAACGGGTACATCGGAATGGCCCCGATAGCACATGAAAAGCGCCAGAACGTGGACAATGATGCGGTTGGCCAAAAAGGGCGTATGCGTTTTTTCCTGAATATATTCAGGAAAAAACGCATACGCCCTTTTTGGCCAACCAAGCAACCTGGGAGAGCAAATCAGCACTACAAAGAAATCTCTCGCCCCCCCCCCCGGGGGCAAAAGGGCCAGGCGAAAAAAGTCTAAAAACCAGAAAGGCAGGACAGCCCACGGAGTCAAGGGAGCCTTGTTAAGCTGATGGGCGGGATGTCAATGGCCAACAGCCAATCTTCACAAGTGTATCCTCTTTCCCAAACCATGTAAAACACAGAACCACAGAGCATAGGGCACTTCCACACATGGGCGTTGACCTTGGGAAAATGAAAAAATCAACCAGACACAGGGACCCCAAAGTTGAGGGCTGCTGTCTTGACAAGAACCTCCACTCCGGTACACGTTTCATATCCCAGGAAAGAGCCAAGTGGACAAAGACGAGTGGACAAGTGGACAAAGACAAGTGGACAAGTGGACAAGTGGTGCTACGTAGGTCCAATGGAGTGTCACTCAGCCATGAAATCCACGTCATGAGGCTGGTAGCAGCATCCTGAGTGGATTTAGGTACGATCATCCTCAGTGAAATAAGTCCCACAAAAAAAGAAACTTATGATATCACTTATCGAGGGAATGTAAAAATCGCTCCCCATGCACTGAATCCCCAAACAGAACAGAGTCACGCTTTTAGAAAACACACTTATGCCTGCTTCAGGGGAAAGGTGAGGTGGGGTGACGCATAAAACTCGAGTTTGAAATGAGCACAGATACCCTTCCGAAAACCGAATATGGAATGGACACGACCTACTCCTTGCTCAATCAACTGGACTCACCAGACCCTGTTCATGTTCTTGGGGCTGAGACGATTGGTGAGGTTGGGAAAGCAAATGCAGACCCTTGAAAGGAATCCTGCGTGCTCCCCATTCCATGGGTCCCAACTCTCCAGGTTCAACGCAATCTTCCGACAGCGAAAGCACTCATTGGAAACCCAGCGGATGCTACACCGTGGGATCGGGAAAGCTTTCTGAAACTCACCTCAGTTTTCATCTCCTGGTGCTCGTGTTCTCCATTCAGGCCCCCTTACTAACAATCTCCCCACTTGGAGACTCGGCGCCTTTCCATGCCTCTTTCGTACCGTCTGCAATTTGTCCGCAGGATGAACTGCAAGAGGGGGAACCAATGAGAGACTCGCTGGAGGTGTTTGGTCGGGCACATGTCACTCTCATTTCCCATCACGAAGAAGAATTCACCAGCGGTTCAGCCTGCCACCCCGGATCGACAATAGGGCGTGAAGCCATCCAGCCGTGTTGCGTCCCACTCACAAAAAAGCGACTTGGGAAATGGAGCTCAGGGGCACTGCACTTCCCAAACCTGCAGAGTTCTAAACGATAACTATCGCCCCAAAATATATTGAGGACAGGCTACGAAGAGGCGCTGAACGCAAGGCAGAACTGCAGGAAACGGATGTCAACGGGTACATCGGAATGGCCCCGATAGCACATGAAAAGCGCCAGAACGTGGACAATGATGCGGTTGGCCAAAAAGGGCGTATGCGTTTTTTCCTGAAAAAACGTTTTTTCAGGAAAAAACGCATACGCCCTTTTTGGCCAACCTAGCAACCTGGGAGAGCAAATCAGCACTACAAAGAAATCTCTCGCCCCCCCCCCGGGGCAAAAGGGCCAGGCGAAAAAAGTCTAAAAACCAGAAAGGCAGGACAGCCCACGGAGTCAAGGGAGCCTTGTTAAGCTGATGGGCGGGATGTCAATGGCCAACAGCCAATCTTCACAAGTGTATCCTCTTTCCCAAACCATGTAAAACACAGAACCACAGAGCATAGGGCACTTCCACACATGGGCGTTGACCTTGGGAAAATGAAAAAATCAACCAGACACAGGGACCCCAAAGTTGAGGGCTGCTGTCTTGACAAGTACCTCCACTCCGGTACACGTTTCATATCCCAGGAAAGAGCCAAGTGGACAAAGACGAGTGGACAAGTGGACAAAGACAAGTGGACAAGTGGACAAGTGGTGCTACGTAGGTCCAATGGAGTGTCACTCAGCCATGAAATCCACGTCATGAGGCTGGTAGCAGCATCCTGAGTGGATTTAGGTACGATCATCCTCAGTGAAATAAGTCCCACAAAAAAAGAAACTTATGATATCACTTATCGAGGGAATGTAAAAATCGCTCCCCATGCACTGAATCCCCAAACAGAACAGAGTCACGCTTTTAGAAAACACACTTATGCCTGCTTCAGGGGAAAGGTGAGGTGGGGTGACGCATAAAACTCGAGTTTGAAATGAGCACAGATACCCTTCCGAAAACCGAATATGGAATGGACACGACCTACTCCTTGCTCAATCAACTGGACTCACCAGACCCTGTTCATCGCACAAGTATCTATCCGACTAGTAAGCATCTTAAAAGCTAAGTCTTGATATCTCTGTGTAAGTGCATCAAGTGTGTGTAAAGCGGCCTAAAACCAGCAGGGAAAATCAGCTCAGACCCATTCTGAGGATACATTTCCAACATAAAGAAGAAACAAGCAGGGCAAAACAGAGAGAAATTCTTCCAAAATGCGTTCAGGGACTGGCATGCAACCAGGATTGACCACATCTACAGCCCCAGCGGCAGAAGACATAAGGCTGGACACTCTTGGGGCTGAGACGATTGGTGAGGTTGGGAAAGCAAATGCAGACCCTTGAAAGGAATCCTGCGTGCTCCCCATTCCATGGGTCCCAACTCTCCAGGTTCAACGCAATCTTCCGACAGCGAAAGCACTCATTGGAAACCCAGCGGTTGCTACACCGTGGGATCGGGAAAGCTATCTGAAACTCACCTCAGTTTTCCTCTCCTGGTGCTCGTGTTCTCCATTCAGGCCCCCTTACTAACAATCTCCCCACTTGGAGACTCGGCGCCTTTCCATGCCTCTTTCGTACCGTCTGCAATTTGTCCGCAGGATGAACTGCAAGAGGGGGAACCAATGAGAGACTCGCTGGAGGTGTTTGGTCGGGCACATGTCACTCTCATTTGCCATCACGAAGAAGAATTCACCAGCGGTTCAGCCTGCCACCCCGGATCGACAATAGGGCGTGAAGCCATCCAGCCGTGTTGCGTCCCACTCACAAAAAAGCGACTTGGGAAATGGAGCTCAGGGGCACTGCACTTCCCAAACCTGCAGAGTTCTAAACGATAACTATCGCCCCAAAATATATTGAGGTCAGGCTACGAAGAGGCGCTGAACGCAAGGCAGAACTGCAGGAAACGGATGTCAACGGGTCCATCGGAATGGCCCCGATAGCACATGAAAAGCGCCAGAACGTGGACAATGATGCGGTTGGCCAAAAAGGGCGTATGCGTTTTTTCCTGAATATATTCAGGAAAAAACGCATACGCCCTTTTTGGCCAACCAAGCAACCTGGGAGAGCAAATCAGCACTACAAAGAAATCTCTCGCCCCCCCCCCCCCCACGGGGCAAAAGGACCAGGCGAAAAAAGTCTAAAAACCAGAAAGGCAGGACAGCCCACGGAGTCAAGGGAGCCTTGTTAAGCTGATGGGCGGGATGTCAATGGCCAACAGCCAATCTTCACAAGTGTATCCTCTTTCCCAAACCATGTAAAACACAGAACCACAGAGCATAGGGCACTTCCACACATGGGCGTTGACCTTGGGAAAATCAAAAAATCAACCAGACACAGGGACCCCAAAGTTGAGGGCTGCTGTCTTGACAAGAACCTCCACTCCGGTACACGTTTCATATCCCAGGAAAGAGCCAAGTGGACAAAGACGAGTGGACAAGTGGACAAAGACAAGTGGACAAGTGGACAAGTGGTGCTACGTAGGTCCAATGGAGTGTCACTCAGCCATGAAATCCACGTCATGAGGCTGGTAGCAGCATCCTGAGTGGATTTAGGTACGATCATCCTCAGTGAAATAAGTCCCACAAAAAAAGAAACTTATGATATCACTTATCGAGGGAATGTAAAAATCGCTCCCCATGCACTGAATCCCCAAACAGAACAGAGTCACGCTTTTAGAAAACACACTTATGCCTGCTTCAGGGGAAAGGTGAGGTGGGGTGACGCATAAAACTCGAGTTTGAAATGAGCACAGATACCCTTCCGAAAACCGAATATGGAATGGACACGACCTACTCCTTGCTCAATCAACTGGACTCACCAGACCCTGTTCATCGCACAAGTATCTATCCGACTAGTAAGCATCTTAAAAGCTAAGTCTTGATATCTCTGTGTAAGTGCATCAAGTGTGTGTAAAGCGGCCTAAAACCAGCAGGGAAAATCAGCTCAGACCCATTCTGAGGATACATTTCCAACATAAAGAAGAAACAAGCAGGGCAAAACAGAGAGAAATTCTTCCAAAATGCGTTCAGGGACTGGCATGCAACCAGGATTGACCACATCTACAGCCCCAGCGGCAGAAGACATAAGGCTGGACACTCTTGGGGCTGAGACGATTGGTGAGGTTGGGAAAGCAAATGCAGACCCTTGAAAGGAATCCTGCGTGCTCCCCATTCCATGGGTCCCAACTCTCCAGGTTCAACGCAATCTTCCGACAGCGAAAGCACTCATTGGAAACCCAGCGGATGCTACACCGTGGGATCGGGAAAGCTTTCTGAAACTCACCTCAGTTTTCATCTCCTGGTGCTCGTGTTCTCCATTCAGGCCCCCTTACTAACAATCTCCCCACTTGGAGACTCGGCGCCTTTCCATGCCTCTTTCGTACCGTCTGCAATTTGTCCGCAGGATGAACTGCAAGAGGGGGAACCAATGAGAGACTCGCTGGAGGTGTTTGGTCGGGCACATGTCACTCTCATTTGCCATCACGAAGAAGAATTCACCAGCGGTTCAGCCTGCCACCCCGGATCGACAATAGGGCGTGAAGCCATCCAGCCGTGTTGCGTCCCACTCACAAAAAAGCGACTTGGGAAATGGAGCTCAGGGGCACTGCACTTCCCAAACCTGCAGAGTTCTAAACGATAACTATCGCCCCAAAATATATTGAGGTCAGGCTACGAAGAGGCGCTGAACGCAAGGCAGAACTGCAGGAAACGGATGTCAACGGGTACATCGGAATGGCCCCGATAGCACATGAAAAGCGCCAGAACGTGGACAATGATGCGGTTGGCCAAAAAGGGCGTATGCGTTTTTTCCTGAATATATTCAGGAAAAAACGCATACGCCCTTTTTGGCCAACCAAGCAACCTGGGAGAGCAAATCAGCACTACAAAGAAATCTCTCGCCCCCCCCCCCCGGGGCAAAAGGGCCAGGCGAAAAAAGTCTAAAAACCAGAAAGGCAGGACAGCCCACGGAGTCAAGGGAGCCTTGTTAAGCTGATGGGCGGGATGTCAATGGCCAACAGCCAATCTTCACAAGTGTATCCTCTTTCCCAAACCATGTAAAACACAGAACCACAGAGCATAGGGCACTTCCACACATGGGCGTTGACCTTGGGAAAATCAAAAAATCAACCAGACACAGGGACCCCAAAGTTGAGGGCTGCTGTCTTGACAAGAACCTCCACTCCGGTACACGTTTCATATCCCAGGAAAGAGCCAAGTGGACAAAGACGAGTGGACAAGTGGACAAAGACAAGTGGACAAGTGGACAAGTGGTGCTACGTAGGTCCAATGGAGTGTCACTCAGCCATGAAATCCACGTCATGAGGCTGGTAGCAGCATCCTGAGTGGATTTAGGTACGATCATCCTCAGTGAAATAAGTCCCACAAAAAAAGAAACTTATGATATCACTTATCGAGGGAATGTAAAAATCGCTCCCCATGCACTGAATCCCCAAACAGAACAGAGTCACGCTTTTAGAAAACACACTTATGCCTGCTTCAGGGGAAAGGTGAGGTGGGGTGACGCATAAAACTCGAGTTTGAAATGAGCACAGATACCCTTCCGAAAACCGAATATGGAATGGACACGACCTACTCCTTGCTCAATCAACTGGACTCACCAGACCCTGTTCATCGCACAAGTATCTATCCGACTAGTAAGCATCTTAAAAGCTAAGTCTTGATATCTCTGTGTAAGTGCATCAAGTGTGTGTAAAGCGGCCTAAAACCAGCAGGGAAAATCAGCTCAGACCCATTCTGAGGATACATTTCCAACATAAAGAAGAAACAAGCAGGGCAAAACAGAGAGAAATTCTTCCAAAATGCGTTCAGGGACTGGCATGCAACCAGGATTGACCACATCTACAGCCCCAGCGGCAGAAGACATAAGGCTGGACACTCTTGGGGCTGAGACGATTGGTGAGGTTGGGAAAGCAAATGCAGACCCTTGAAAGGAATCCTGCGTGCTCCCCATTCCATGGGTCCCAACTCTCCAGGTTCAACGCAATCTTCCGACAGCGAAAGCACTCATTGGAAACCCAGCGGATGCTACACCGTGGGATCGGGAAAGCTTTCTGAAACTCACCTCAGTTTTCATCTCCTGGTGCTCGTGTTCTCCATTCAGGCCCCCTTACTAACAATCTCCCCACTTGGAGACTCGGCGCCTTTCCATGCCTCTTTCGTACCGTCTGCAATTTGTCCGCAGGATGAACTGCAAGAGGGGGAACCAATGAGAGACTCGCTGGAGGTGTTTGGTCGGGCACATGTCACTCTCATTTCCCATCACGAAGAAGAATTCACCAGCGGTTCAGCCTGCCACCCCGGATCGACAATAGGGCGTGAAGCCATCCAGCCGTGTTGCGTCCCACTCACAAAAAAGCGACTTGGGAAATGGAGCTCAGGGGCACTGCACTTCCCAAACCTGCAGAGTTCTAAACGATAACTATCGCCCCAAAATATATTGAGGTCAGGCTACGAAGAGGCGCTGAACGCAAGGCAGAACTGCAGGAAACGGATGTCAACGGGTACATCGGAATGGCCCCGATAGCACATGAAAAGCGCCAGAACGTGGACAATGATGCGGTTGGCCAAAAAGGGCGTATGCGTTTTTTCCTGAATATATTCAGGAAAAAACGCATACGCCCTTTTTGGCCAACCAAGCAACCTGGGAGAGCAAATCAGCACTACAAAGAAATCTCTCGCCCCCCCCCCCGGGGCAAAAGGGCCAGGCGAAAAAAGTCTAAAAACCAGAAAGGCAGGACAGCCCACGGAGTCAAGGGAGCCTTGTTAAGCTGATGGGCGGGATGTCAATGGCCAACAGCCAATCTTCACAAGTGTATCCTCTTTCCCAAACCATGTAAAACACAGAACCACAGAGCATAGGGCACTTCCACACATGGGCGTTGACCTTGGGAAAATCAAAAAATCAACCAGACACAGGGACCCCAAAGTTGAGGGCTGCTGTCTTGACAAGAACCTCCACTCCGGTACACGTTTCATATCCCAGGAAAGAGCCAAGTGGACAAAGACGAGTGGACAAGTGGACAAAGACAAGTGGACAAGTGGACAAGTGGTGCTACGTAGGTCCAATGGAGTGTCACTCAGCCATGAAATCCACGTCATGAGGCTGGTAGCAGCATCCTGAGTGGATTTAGGTACGATCATCCTCAGTGAAATAAGTCCCACAAAAAAAGAAACTTATGATATCACTTATCGAGGGAATGTAAAAATCGCTCCCCATGCACTGAATCCCCAAACAGAACAGAGTCACGCTTTTAGAAAACACACTTATGCCTGCTTCAGGGGAAAGGTGAGGTGGGGTGACGCATAAAACTCGAGTTTGAAATGAGCACAGATACCCTTCCGAAAACCGAATATGGAATGGACACGACCTACTCCTTGCTCAATCAACTGGACTCACCAGACCCTGTTCATCGCACAAGTATCTATCCGACTAGTAAGCAACTTAAAAGCTAAGTCTTGATATCTCTGTGTAAGTGCATCAAGTGTGTGTAAAGCGGCCTAAAACCAGCAGGGAAAATCAGCTCAGACCCATTCTGAGGATACATTTCCAACATAAAGAAGAAACAAGCAGGGCAAAACAGAGAGAAATTCTTCCAAAATGCGTTCAGGGACTGGCATGCAACCAGGATTGACCACATCTACAGCCCCAGCGGCAGAAGACATAAGGCTGGACACTCTTGGGGCTGAGACGATTGGTGAGGTTGGGAAAGCAAATGCAGACCCTTGAAAGGAATCCTGCGTGCTCCCCATTCCATGGGTCCCAACTCTCCAGGTTCAACGCAATCTTCTGACATCGAAAGCACTCATTGGAAACCCAGCGGATGCTACACCGTGGGATCGGGAAAGCTTTCTGAAACTCACCTCAGTTTTCATCTCCTGGTGCTCGTGTTCTCCATTCAGGCCCCCTTACTAACAATCTCCCCACTTGGAGACTCGGCGCCTTTCCATGCCTCTTTCGTACCGTCTGCAATTTGTCCGCAGGATGAACTGCAAGAGGGGGAACCAATGAGAGACTCGCTGGAGGTGTTTGGTCGGGCACATGTCACTCTCATTTCCCATCACGAAGAAGAATTCACCAGAGGTTCAGCCTGCCACCCCGGATCGACAATAGGGCGTGAAGCCATCCAGCCGTGTTGCGTCCCACTCACAAAGAAGCGACTTGGGAAATGGAGCTCAGGGGCACTGCACTTCCCAAACCTGCAGAGTTCTAAACGATAACTATCGCCCCAAAATATATTGAGGTCAGGCTACGAAGAGGCGCTGAACGCAAGGCAGAACTGCAGGAAACGGATGTCAACGGGTACATCGGAATGGCCCCGATAGCACATGAAAAGCGCCAGAACGTGGACAATGATGCGGTTGGCCAAAAAGGGCGTATGCGTTTTTTCCTGAATATATTCAGGAAAAAACGCATACGCCCTTTTTGGCCAACCAAGCAACCTGGGAGAGCAAATCAGCACTACAAAGAAATCTCTCGCCCCCCCCCCCCCGGGGCAAAAGGGCCAGGCGAAAAAAGTCTAAAAACCAGAAAGGCAGGACAGCCCACGGAGTCAAGGGAGCCTTGTTAAGCTGATGGGCGGGATGTCAATGGCCAACAGCCAATCTTCACAAGTGTATCCTCTTTCCCAAACCATGTAAAACACAGAACCACAGAGCATAGGGCACTTCCACACATGGGCGTTGACCTTGGGAAAATGAAAAAATCAACCAGACACAGGGACCCAAAGTTGAGGGCTGCTGTCTTGACAAGAACCTCCACTCCGGTACACGTTTCATATCCCAGGAAAGAGCCAAGTGGACAAGTGGACAAAGACAAGTGGACAAGTGGACAAGTGGTGCTACGTAGGTCCAATGGAGTGTCACTCAGCCATGAAATCCACGTCATGAGGCTGGTAGCAGCATCCTGAGTGGATTTAGGTACGATCATCCTCAGTGAAATAAGTCCCACAAAAAAAGAAACTTATGATATCACTTATCGAGGGAATGTAAAAATCACTCCCCATGCACTGAATCCCCAAACAGAACAGAGTCACGCTTTTAGAAAACACACTTATGCCTGCTTCAGGGGAAAGGTGAGGTGGGGTGACGCATAAAACTCGAGTTTGAAATGAGCACAGATACCCTTCCGAAAACCGAATATGGAATGGACACGACCTACTCCTTGCTCAATCAACTGGACTCACCAGACCCTGTTCATCGCACAAGTATCTATCCGACTAGTAAGCATCTTAAAAGCTAAGTCTTGATATCTCTGTGTAAGTGCATCAAGTGTGTGTAAAGCGGCCTAAAACCAGCAGGGAAAATCAGCTCAGACCCATTCTGAGGATACATTTCCAACATAAAGAAGAAACAAGCAGGGCAAAACAGAGAGAAATTCTTCCAAAATGCGTTCAGGGACTGGCATGCAACCAGGATTGACCACATCTACAGCCCCAGCGGCAGAAGACATAAGGCTGGACACTCTTGGGGCTGAGACGATTGGTGAGGTTGGGAAAGCAAATGCAGACCCTTGAAAGGAATCCTGCGTGCTCCCCATTCCATGGGTCCCAACTCTCCAGGTTCAACGCAATCTTCCGACAGCGAAAGCACTCATTGGAAACCCAGCGGTTGCTACACCGTGGGATCGGGAAAGCTTTCTGAAACTCACCTCAGTTTTCATCTCCTGGTGCTCGTGTTCTCCATTCAGGCCCCCTTACTAACAATCTCCCCACTTGGAGACTCGGCGCCTTTCCATGCCTCTTTCGTACCGTCTGCAATTTGTCCGCAGGATGAACTGCAAGAGGGGGAACCAATGAGAGACTCGCTGGAGGTGTTTGGTCGGGCACATGTCACTCTCATTTCCCATCACGAAGAAGAATTCACCAGCGGTTCAGCCTGCCACCCCGGATCGACAATAGGGCGTGAAGCCATCCAGCCGTGTTGCGTCCCACTCACAAAAAAGCGACTTGGGAAATGGAGCTCAGGGGCACTGCACTTCCCAAAGCTGCAGAGTTCTAAACGATAACTATCGCCCCAAAATATATTGAGGTCGGGCTACGAAGAGGCGCTGAACGCAAGGCAGAACTGCAGAAAACGGATGTCAACGGGTACATCGGAATGGCCCCGATAGCACATGAAAAGCGCCAGAACGTGGACAATGATGCGGTTGGCCAAAAAGGGCGTATGCGTTTTTTCCTGAATATATTCAGGAAAAAACGCATACGCCCTTTTTGGCCAACCAAGCAACCTGGGAGAGCAAATCAGCACTACAAAGAAATCTCTCGCCCCCCCCCCCGGAGCAAAAGGGCCAGGCGAAAAAAGTCTAAAAACCAGAAAGGCAGGACAGCCCACGGAGTCAAGGGAGCCTTGTTAAGCTGATGGGCGGGATGTCAATGGCCAGCAGCCAAACTTCACAAGTGTATCCTCTTTCCCAAACCATGGAAAACACAGAACCACAGAGCATAGGGCACTTCCACACATGGGCGTTGACCTTGGGAAAATGAAAAACTCAACCAGACACAGGGACCCCAAAGTTGAGGGCTGCTGTCTTGACAAGAACCTCCACTCCGGTACACGTTTCATATCCCAGGAAAGAGCCAAGTGGACAAAGACGAGTGGACAAGTGGACAAAGACAAGTGGACAAGTGGACAAGTGGTGCTACGTAGGTCCAATGGAGTGTCACTCAGCCATGAAATCCACGTCATGAGGCTGGTAGCAGCATCCTGAGTGGATTTAGGTACGATCATCCTCAGTGAAATAAGTCCCACAAAAAAAGAAACTTATGATATCACTTATCGAGGGAATGTAAAAATCGCTCCCCATGCACTGAATCCCCAAACAGAACAGAGTCACGCTTTTAGAAAACACACTTATGCCTGCTTCAGGGGAAAGGTGAGGTGGGGTGACGCATAAAACTCGAGTTTGAAATGAGCACAGATACCCTTCCGAAAACCGAATATGGAATGGACACGACCTACTCCTTGCTCAATCAACTGGACTCACCAGACCCTGTTCATCGCACAAGTATCTATCCGACTAGTAAGCATCTTAAAAGCTAAGTCTTGATATCTCTGTGTAAGTGCATCAAGTGTGTGTAAAGCGGCCTAAAACCAGCAGGGAAAATCAGCTCAGACCCATTCTGAGGATACATTTCCAACATAAAGAAGAAACAAGCAGGGCAAAACAGAGAGAAATTCTTCCAAAATGCGTTCAGGGACTGGCATGCAACCAGGATTGACCACATCTACAGCCCCAGCGGCAGAAGACATAAGGCTGGACACTCTTGGGGCTGAGACGATTGGTGAGGTTGGGAAAGCAAATGCAGACCCTTGAAAGGAATCCTGCGTGCTCCCCATTCCATGGGTCCCAACTCTCCAGGTTCAACGCAATCTTCCGACAGCGAAAGCACTCATTGGAAACCCAGCGGTTGCTACACCGTGGGATCGGGAAAGCTATCTGAAACTCACCTCAGTTTTCCTCTCCTGGTGCTCGTGTTCTCCATTCAGGCCCCCTTACTAACAATCTCCCCACTTGGAGACTCGGCGCCTTTCCATGCCTCTTTCGTACCGTCTGCAATTTGTCCGCAGGATGAACTGCAAGAGGGGGAACCAATGAGAGACTCGCTGGAGGTGTTTGGTCGGGCACATGTCACTCTCATTTGCCATCACGAAGAAGAATTCACCAGCGGTTCAGCCTGCCACCCCGGATCGACAATAGGGCGTGAAGCCATCCAGCCGTGTTGCGTCCCACTCACAAAAAAGCGACTTGGGAAATGGAGCTCAGGGGCACTGCACTTCCCAAACCTGCAGAGTTCTAAACGATAACTATCGCCCCAAAATATATTGAGGTCAGGCTACGAAGAGGCGCTGAACGCAAGGCAGAACTGCAGGAAACGGATGTCAACGGGTACATCGGAATGGCCCCGATAGCACATGAAAAGCGCCAGAACGTGGACAATGATGCGGTTGGCCAAAAAGGGCGTATGCGTTTTTTCCTGAATATATTCAGGAAAAAACGCATACGCCCTTTTTGGCCAACCAAGCAACCTGGGAGAGCAAATCAGCACTACAAAGAAATCTCTCGCCCCCCCCCCCCACGGGGCAAAAGGACCAGGCGAAAAAAGTCTAAAAACCAGAAAGGCAGGACAGCCCACGGAGTCAAGGGAGCCTTGTTAAGCTGATGGGCGGGATGTCAATGGCCAACAGCCAATCTTCACAAGTGTATCCTCTTTCCCAAACCATGTAAAACACAGAACCACAGAGCATAGGGCACTTCCACACATGGGCGTTGACCTTGGGAAAATGAAAAAATCAACCAGACACAGGGACCCCAAAGTTGAGGGCTGCTGTCTTGACAAGAACCTCCACTCCGGTACACGTTTCATATCCCAGGAAAGAGCCAAGTGGACAAAGACGAGTGGACAAGTGGACAAAGACAAGTGGACAAGTGGACAAGTGGTGCTACGTAGGTCCAATGGAGTGTCACTCAGCCATGAAATCCACGTCATGAGGCTGGTAGCAGCATCCTGAGTGGATTTAGGTACGATCATCCTCAGTGAAATAAGTCCCACAAAAAAAGAAACTTATGATATCACTTATCGAGGGAATGTAAAAATCGCTCCCCATGCACTGAATCCCCAAACAGAACAGAGTCACGCTTTTAGAAAACACACTTATGCCTGCTTCAGGGGAAAGGTGAGGTGGGGTGACGCATAAAACTCGAGTTTGAAATGAGCACAGATACCCTTCCGAAAACCGAATATGGAATGGACACGACCTACTCCTTGCTCAATCAACTGGACTCACCAGACCCTGTTCATCGCACAAGTATCTATCCGACTAGTAAGCATCTTAAAAGCTAAGTCTTGATATCTCTGTGTAAGTGCATCAAGTGTGTGTAAAGCGGCCTAAAACCAGCAGGGAAAATCAGCTCAGACCCATTCTGAGGATACATTTCCAACATAAAGAAGAAACAAGCAGGGCAAAACAGAGAGAAATTCTTCCAAAATGCGTTCAGGGACTGGCATGCAACCAGGATTGACCACATCTACAGCCCCAGCGGCAGAAGACATAAGGCTGGACACTCTTGGGGCTGAGACGATTGGTGAGGTTGGGAAAGCAAATGCAGACCCTTGAAAGGAATCCTGCGTGCTCCCCATTCCATGGGTCCCAACTCTCCAGGTTCAACGCAATCTTCCGACAGCGAAAGCACTCATTGGAAACCCAGCGGTTGCTACACCGTGGGATCGGGAAAGCTTTCTGAAACTCACCTCAGTTTTCCTCTCCTGGTGCTCGTGTTCTCCATTCAGGCCCCCTTACTAACAATCTCCCCACTTGGAGACTCGGCGCCTTTCCATGCCTCTTTCGTACCGTCTGCAATTTGTCCGCAGGATGAACTGCAAGAGGGGGAACCAATGAGAGACTCGCTGGAGGTGTTTGGTCGGGCACATGTCACTCTCATTTCCCATCACGAAGAAGAATTCACCAGCGGTTCAGCCTGCCACCCCGGATCGACAATAGGGCGTGAAGCCATCCAGCCGTGTTGCGTCCCACTCACAAAAAAGCGACTTGGGAAATGGAGCTCAGGGGCACTGCACTTCCCAAACCTGCAGAGTTCTAAACGATAACTATCGCCCCAAAATATATTGAGGTCAGGCTACGAAGAGGCGCTGAACGCAAGGCAGAACTGCAGGAAACGGATGTCAACGGGTACATCGGAATGGCCCCGATAGCACATGAAAAGCGCCAGAACGTGGACAATGATGCGGTTGGCCAAAAAGGGCGTATGCGTTTTTTCCTGAATATATTCAGGAAAAAACGCATACGCCCTTTTTGGCCAACCAAGCAACCTGGGAGAGCAAATCAGCACTACAAAGAAATCTCTCGCCCCCCCCCCCCGGGGCAAAAGGGCCAGGCGAAAAAAGTCTAAAAACCAGAAAGGCAGGACAGCCCACGGAGTCAAGGGAGCCTTGTTAAGCTGATGGGCGGGATGTCAATGGCCAACAGCCAATCTTCACAAGTGTATCCTCTTTCCCAAACCATGTAAAACACAGAACCACAGAGCATAGGGCACTTCCACACATGGGCGTTGACCTTGGGAAAATGAAAAAATCAACCAGACACAGGGACCCCAAAGTTGAGGGCTGCTGTCTTGACAAGAACCTCCACTCCGGTACACGTTTCATATCCCAGGAAAGAGCCAAGTGGACAAAGACGAGTGGACAAGTGGACAAAGACAAGTGGACAAGTGGACAAGTGGTGCTACGTAGGTCCAATGGAGTGTCACTCAGCCATGAAATCCACGTCATGAGGCTGGTAGCAGCATCCTGAGTGGATTTAGGTACGATCATCCTCAGTGAAATAAGTCCCACAAAAAAAGAAACTTATGATATCACTTATCGAGGGAATGTAAAAATCGCTCCCCATGCACTGAATCCCCAAACAGAACAGAGTCACGCTTTTAGAAAACACACTTATGCCTGCTTCAGGGGAAAGGTGAGGTGGGGTGACGCATAAAACTCGAGTTTGAAATGAGCACAGATACCCTTCCGAAAACCGAATATGGAATGGACACGACCTACTCCTTGCTCAATCAACTGGACTCACCAGACCCTGTTCATCGCACAAGTATCTATCCGACTAGTAAGCATCTTAAAAGCTAAGTCTTGATATCTCTGTGTAAGTGCATCAAGTGTGTGTAAAGCGGCCTAAAACCAGCAGGGAAAATCAGCTCAGACCCATTCTGAGGATACATTTCCAACATAAAGAAGAAACAAGCAGGGCAAAACAGAGAGAAATTCTTCCAAAATGCGTTCAGGGACTGGCATGCAACCAGGATTGACCACATCTACAGCCCCAGCGGCAGAAGACATAAGGCTGGACACTCTTGGGGCTGAGACGATTGGTGAGGTTGGGAAAGCAAATGCAGACCCTTGAAAGGAATCCTGCGTGCTCCCCATTCCATGGGTCCCAACTCTCCAGGTTCAACGCAATCTTCCGACAGCGAAAGCACTCATTGGAAACCCAGCGGATGCTACACCGTGGGATCGGGAAAGCTTTCTGAAACTCACCTCAGTTTTCATCTCCTGGTGCTCGTGTTCTCCATTCAGGCCCCCTTACTAACAATCTCCCCACTTGGAGACTCGGCGCCTTTCCATGCCTCTTTCGTACCGTCTGCAATTTGTCCGCAGGATGAACTGCAAGAGGGGGAACCAATGAGAGACTCGCTGGAGGTGTTTGGTCGGGCACATGTCACTCTCATTTCCCATCACGAAGAAGAATTCACCAGCGGTTCAGCCTGCCACCCCGGATCGACAATAGGGCGTGAAGCCATCCAGCCGTGTTGCGTCCCACTCACAAAAAAGCGACTTGGGAAATGGAGCTCAGGGGCACTGCACTTCCCAAACCTGCAGAGTTCTAAACGATAACTATCGCCCCAAAATATATTGAGGACAGGCTACGAAGAGGCGCTGAACGCAAGGCAGAACTGCAGGAAACGGATGTCAACGGGTACATCGGAATGGCCCCGATAGCACATGAAAAGCGCCAGAACGTGGACAATGATGCGGTTGGCCAAAAAGGGCGTATGCGTTTTTTCCTGAATATATTCAGGAAAAAACGCATACGCCCTTTTTGGCCAACCTAGCAACCTGGGAGAGCAAATCAGCACTACAAAGAAATCTCTCGCCCCCCCCCCGGGGCAAAAGGGCCAGGCGAAAAAAGTCTAAAAACCAGAAAGGCAGGACAGCCCACGGAGTCAAGGGAGCCTTGTTAAGCTGATGGGCGGGATGTCAATGGCCAACAGCCAATCTTCACAAGTGTATCCTCTTTCCCAAACCATGTAAAACACAGAACCACAGAGCATAGGGCACTTCCACACATGGGCGTTGACCTTGGGAAAATGAAAAAATCAACCAGACACAGGGACCCCAAAGTTGAGGGCTGCTGTCTTGACAAGTACCTCCACTCCGGTACACGTTTCATATCCCAGGAAAGAGCCAAGTGGACAAAGACGAGTGGACAAGTGGACAAAGACAAGTGGACAAGTGGACAAGTGGTGCTACGTAGGTCCAATGGAGTGTCACTCAGCCATGAAATCCACGTCATGAGGCTGGTAGCAGCATCCTGAGTGGATTTAGGTACGATCATCCTCAGTGAAATAAGTCCCACAAAAAAAGAAACTTATGATATCACTTATCGAGGGAATGTAAAAATCGCTCCCCATGCACTGAATCCCCAAACAGAACAGAGTCACGCTTTTAGAAAACACACTTATGCCTGCTTCAGGGGAAAGGTGAGGTGGGGTGACGCATAAAACTCGAGTTTGAAATGAGCACAGATACCCTTCCGAAAACCGAATATGGAATGGACACGACCTACTCCTTGCTCAATCAACTGGACTCACCAGACCCTGTTCATCGCACAAGTATCTATCCGACTAGTAAGCATCTTAAAAGCTAAGTCTTGATATCTCTGTGTAAGTGCATCAAGTGTGTGTAAAGCGGCCTAAAACCAGCAGGGAAAATCAGCTCAGACCCATTCTGAGGATACATTTCCAACATAAAGAAGAAACAAGCAGGGCAAAACAGAGAGAAATTCTTCCAAAATGCGTTCAGGGACTGGCATGCAACCAGGATTGACCACATCTACAGCCCCAGCGGCAGAAGACATAAGGCTGGACACTCTTGGGGCTGAGACGATTGGTGAGGTTGGGAAAGCAAATGCAGACCCTTGAAAGGAATCCTGCGTGCTCCCCATTCCATGGGTCCCAACTCTCCAGGTTCAACGCAATCTTCCGACAGCGAAAGCACTCATTGGAAACCCAGCGGTTGCTACACCGTGGGATCGGGAAAGCTATCTGAAACTCACCTCAGTTTTCCTCTCCTGGTGCTCGTGTTCTCCATTCAGGCCCCCTTACTAACAATCTCCCCACTTGGAGACTCGGCGCCTTTCCATGCCTCTTTCGTACCGTCTGCAATTTGTCCGCAGGATGAACTGCAAGAGGGGGAACCAATGAGAGACTCGCTGGAGGTGTTTGGTCGGGCACATGTCACTCTCATTTGCCATCACGAAGAAGAATTCACCAGCGGTTCAGCCTGCCACCCCGGATCGACAATAGGGCGTGAAGCCATCCAGCCGTGTTGCGTCCCACTCACAAAAAAGCGACTTGGGAAATGGAGCTCAGGGGCACTGCACTTCCCAAACCTGCAGAGTTCTAAACGATAACTATCGCCCCAAAATATATTGAGGTCAGGCTACGAAGAGGCGCTGAACGCAAGGCAGAACTGCAGGAAACGGATGTCAACGGGTCCATCGGAATGGCCCCGATAGCACATGAAAAGCGCCAGAACGTGGACAATGATGCGGTTGGCCAAAAAGGGCGTATGCGTTTTTTCCTGAATATATTCAGGAAAAAACGCATACGCCCTTTTTGGCCAACCAAGCAACCTGGGAGAGCAAATCAGCACTACAAAGAAATCTCTCGCCCCCCCCCCCCCACGGGGCAAAAGGACCAGGCGAAAAAAGTCTAAAAACCAGAAAGGCAGGACAGCCCACGGAGTCAAGGGAGCCTTGTTAAGCTGATGGGCGGGATGTCAATGGCCAACAGCCAATCTTCACAAGTGTATCCTCTTTCCCAAACCATGTAAAACACAGAACCACAGAGCATAGGGCACTTCCACACATGGGCGTTGACCTTGGGAAAATCAAAAAATCAACCAGACACAGGGACCCCAAAGTTGAGGGCTGCTGTCTTGACAAGAACCTCCACTCCGGTACACGTTTCATATCCCAGGAAAGAGCCAAGTGGACAAAGACGAGTGGACAAGTGGACAAAGACAAGTGGACAAGTGGACAAGTGGTGCTACGTAGGTCCAATGGAGTGTCACTCAGCCATGAAATCCACGTCATGAGGCTGGTAGCAGCATCCTGAGTGGATTTAGGTACGATCATCCTCAGTGAAATAAGTCCCACAAAAAAAGAAACTTATGATATCACTTATCGAGGGAATGTAAAAATCGCTCCCCATGCACTGAATCCCCAAACAGAACAGAGTCACGCTTTTAGAAAACACACTTATGCCTGCTTCAGGGGAAAGGTGAGGTGGGGTGACGCATAAAACTCGAGTTTGAAATGAGCACAGATACCCTTCCGAAAACCGAATATGGAATGGACACGACCTACTCCTTGCTCAATCAACTGGACTCACCAGACCCTGTTCATCGCACAAGTATCTATCCGACTAGTAAGCATCTTAAAAGCTAAGTCTTGATATCTCTGTGTAAGTGCATCAAGTGTGTGTAAAGCGGCCTAAAACCAGCAGGGAAAATCAGCTCAGACCCATTCTGAGGATACATTTCCAACATAAAGAAGAAACAAGCAGGGCAAAACAGAGAGAAATTCTTCCAAAATGCGTTCAGGGACTGGCATGCAACCAGGATTGACCACATCTACAGCCCCAGCGGCAGAAGACATAAGGCTGGACACTCTTGGGGCTGAGACGATTGGTGAGGTTGGGAAAGCAAATGCAGACCCTTGAAAGGAATCCTGCGTGCTCCCCATTCCATGGGTCCCAACTCTCCAGGTTCAACGCAATCTTCCGACAGCGAAAGCACTCATTGGAAACCCAGCGGATGCTACACCGTGGGATCGGGAAAGCTTTCTGAAACTCACCTCAGTTTTCATCTCCTGGTGCTCGTGTTCTCCATTCAGGCCCCCTTACTAACAATCTCCCCACTTGGAGACTCGGCGCCTTTCCATGCCTCTTTCGTACCGTCTGCAATTTGTCCGCAGGATGAACTGCAAGAGGGGGAACCAATGAGAGACTCGCTGGAGGTGTTTGGTCGGGCACATGTCACTCTCATTTGCCATCACGAAGAAGAATTCACCAGCGGTTCAGCCTGCCACCCCGGATCGACAATAGGGCGTGAAGCCATCCAGCCGTGTTGCGTCCCACTCACAAAAAAGCGACTTGGGAAATGGAGCTCAGGGGCACTGCACTTCCCAAACCTGCAGAGTTCTAAACGATAACTATCGCCCCAAAATATATTGAGGTCAGGCTACGAAGAGGCGCTGAACGCAAGGCAGAACTGCAGGAAACGGATGTCAACGGGTACATCGGAATGGCCCCGATAGCACATGAAAAGCGCCAGAACGTGGACAATGATGCGGTTGGCCAAAAAGGGCGTATGCGTTTTTTCCTGAATATATTCAGGAAAAAACGCATACGCCCTTTTTGGCCAACCAAGCAACCTGGGAGAGCAAATCAGCACTACAAAGAAATCTCTCGCCCCCCCCCCCCGGGGCAAAAGGGCCAGGCGAAAAAAGTCTAAAAACCAGAAAGGCAGGACAGCCCACGGAGTCAAGGGAGCCTTGTTAAGCTGATGGGCGGGATGTCAATGGCCAACAGCCAATCTTCACAAGTGTATCCTCTTTCCCAAACCATGTAAAACACAGAACCACAGAGCATAGGGCACTTCCACACATGGGCGTTGACCTTGGGAAAATGAAAAAATCAACCAGACACAGGGACCCCAAAGTTGAGGGCTGCTGTCTTGACAAGAACCTCCACTCCGGTACACGTTTCATATCCCAGGAAAGAGCCAAGTGGACAAAGACGAGTGGACAAGTGGACAAAGACAAGTGGACAAGTGGACAAGTGGTGCTACGTAGGTCCAATGGAGTGTCACTCAGCCATGAAATCCACGTCATGAGGCTGGTAGCAGCATCCTGAGTGGATTTAGGTACGATCATCCTCAGTGAAATAAGTCCCACAAAAAAAGAAACTTATGATATCACTTATCGAGGGAATGTAAAAATCGCTCCCCATGCACTGAATCCCCAAACAGAACAGAGTCACGCTTTTAGAAAACACACTTATGCCTGCTTCAGGGGAAAGGTGAGGTGGGGTGACGCATAAAACTCGAGTTTGAAATGAGCACAGATACCCTTCCGAAAACCGAATATGGAATGGACACGACCTACTCCTTGCTCAATCAACTGGACTCACCAGACCCTGTTCATCGCACAAGTATCTATCCGACTAGTAAGCATCTTAAAAGCTAAGTCTTGATATCTCTGTGTAAGTGCATCAAGTGTGTGTAAAGCGGCCTAAAACCAGCAGGGAAAATCAGCTCAGACCCATTCTGAGGATACATTTCCAACATAAAGAAGAAACAAGCAGGGCAAAACAGAGAGAAATTCTTCCAAAATGCGTTCAGGGACTGGCATGCAACCAGGATTGACCACATCTACAGCCCCAGCGGCAGAAGACATAAGGCTGGACACTCTTGGGGCTGAGACGATTGGTGAGGTTGGGAAAGCAAATGCAGACCCTTGAAAGGAATCCTGCGTGCTCCCCATTCCATGGGTCCCAACTCTCCAGGTTCAACGCAATCTTCCGACAGCGAAAGCACTCATTGGAAACCCAGCGGTTGCTACACCGTGGGATCGGGAAAGCTTTCTGAAACTCACCTCAGTTTTCATCTCCTGGTGCTCGTGTTCTCCATTCAGGCCCCCTTACTAACAATCTCCCCACTTGGAGACTCGGCGCCTTTCCATGCCTCTTTCGTACCGTCTGCAATTTGTCCGCAGGATGAACTGCAAGAGGGGGAACCAATGAGAGACTCGCTGGAGGTGTTTGGTCGGGCACATGTCACTCTCATTTCCCATCACGAAGAAGAATTCACCAGCGGTTCAGCCTGCCACCCCGGATCGACAATAGGGCGTGAAGCCATCCAGCCGTGTTGCGTCCCACTCACAAAAAAGCGACTTGGGAAATGGAGCTCAGGGGCACTGCACTTCCCAAACCTGCAGAGTTCTAAACGATAACTATCGCCCCAAAATATATTGAGGTCAGGCTACGAAGAGGCGCTGAACGCAAGGCAGAACTGCAGGAAACGGATGTCAACGGGTACATCGGAATGGCCCCGATAGCACATGAAAAGCGCCAGAACGTGGACAATGATGCGGTTGGCCAAAAAGGGCGTATGCGTTTTTTCCTGAATATATTCAGGAAAAAACGCATACGCCCTTTTTGGCCAACCAAGCAACCTGGGAGAGCAAATCAGCACTACAAAGAAATCTCTCGCCCCCCCCCCCCGGGGCAAAAGGGCCAGGCGAAAAAAGTCTAAAAACCAGAAAGGCAGGACAGCCCACGGAGTCAAGGGAGCCTTGTTAAGCTGATGGGCGGGATGTCAATGGCCAACAGCCAATCTTCACAAGTGTATCCTCTTTCCCAAACCATGTAAAACACAGAACCACAGAGCATAGGGCACTTCCACACATGGGCGTTGACCTTGGGAAAATCAAAAAATCAACCAGACACAGGGACCCCAAAGTTGAGGGCTGCTGTCTTGACAAGAACCTCCACTCCGGTACACGTTTCATATCCCAGGAAAGAGCCAAGTGGACAAAGACGAGTGGACAAGTGGACAAAGACAAGTGGACAAGTGGACAAGTGGTGCTACGTAGGTCCAATGGAGTGTCACTCAGCCATGAAATCCACGTCATGAGGCTGGTAGCAGCATCCTGAGTGGATTTAGGTACGATCATCCTCAGTGAAATAAGTCCCACAAAAAAAGAAACTTATGATATCACTTATCGAGGGAATGTAAAAATCGCTCCCCATGCACTGAATCCCCAAACAGAACAGAGTCACGCTTTTAGAAAACACACTTATGCCTGCTTCAGGGGAAAGGTGAGGTGGGGTGACGCATAAAACTCGAGTTTGAAATGAGCACAGATACCCTTCCGAAAACCGAATATGGAATGGACACGACCTACTCCTTGCTCAATCAACTGGACTCACCAGACCCTGTTCATCGCACAAGTATCTATCCGACTAGTAAGCATCTTAAAAGCTAAGTCTTGATATCTCTGTGTAAGTGCATCAAGTGTGTGTAAAGCGGCCTAAAACCAGCAGGGAAAATCAGCTCAGACCCATTCTGAGGATACATTTCCAACATAAAGAAGAAACAAGCAGGGCAAAACAGAGAGAAATTCTTCCAAAATGCGTTCAGGGACTGGCATGCAACCAGGATTGACCACATCTACAGCCCCAGCGGCAGAAGACATAAGGCTGGACACTCTTGGGGCTGAGACGATTGGTGAGGTTGGGAAAGCAAATGCAGACCCTTGAAAGGAATCCTGCGTGCTCCCCATTCCATGGGTCCCAACTCTCCAGGTTCAACGCAATCTTCCGACAGCGAAAGCACTCATTGGAAACCCAGCGGATGCTACACCGTGGGATCGGGAAAGCTTTCTGAAACTCACCTCAGTTTTCATCTCCTGGTGCTCGTGTTCTCCATTCAGGCCCCCTTACTAACAATCTCCCCACTTGGAGACTCGGCGCCTTTCCATGCCTCTTTCGTACCGTCTGCAATTTGTCCGCAGGATGAACTGCAAGAGGGGGAACCAATGAGAGACTCGCTGGAGGTGTTTGGTCGGGCACATGTCACTCTCATTTCCCATCACGAAGAAGAATTCACCAGCGGTTCAGCCTGCCACCCCGGATCGACAATAGGGCGTGAAGCCATCCAGCCGTGTTGCGTCCCACTCACAAAAAAGCGACTTGGGAAATGGAGCTCAGGGGCACTGCACTTCCCAAACCTGCAGAGTTCTAAACGATAACTATCGCCCCAAAATATATTGAGGTCAGGCTACGAAGAGGCGCTGAACGCAAGGCAGAACTGCAGGAAACGGATGTCAACGGGTACATCGGAATGGCCCCGATAGCACATGAAAAGCGCCAGAACGTGGACAATGATGCGGTTGGCCAAAAAGGGCGTATGCGTTTTTTCCTGAATATATTCAGGAAAAAACGCATACGCCCTTTTTGGCCAACCAAGCAACCTGGGAGAGCAAATCAGCACTACAAAGAAATCTCTCGCCCCCCCCCCCGGGGCAAAAGGGCCAGGCGAAAAAAGTCTAAAAACCAGAAAGGCAGGACAGCCCACGGAGTCAAGGGAGCCTTGTTAAGCTGATGGGCGGGATGTCAATGGCCAACAGCCAATCTTCACAAGTGTATCCTCTTTCCCAAACCATGTAAAACACAGAACCACAGAGCATAGGGCACTTCCACACATGGGCGTTGACCTTGGGAAAATCAAAAAATCAACCAGACACAGGGACCCCAAAGTTGAGGGCTGCTGTCTTGACAAGAACCTCCACTCCGGTACACGTTTCATATCCCAGGAAAGAGCCAAGTGGACAAAGACGAGTGGACAAGTGGACAAAGACAAGTGGACAAGTGGACAAGTGGTGCTACGTAGGTCCAATGGAGTGTCACTCAGCCATGAAATCCACGTCATGAGGCTGGTAGCAGCATCCTGAGTGGATTTAGGTACGATCATCCTCAGTGAAATAAGTCCCACAAAAAAAGAAACTTATGATATCACTTATCGAGGGAATGTAAAAATCGCTCCCCATGCACTGAATCCCCAAACAGAACAGAGTCACGCTTTTAGAAAACACACTTATGCCTGCTTCAGGGGAAAGGTGAGGTGGGGTGACGCATAAAACTCGAGTTTGAAATGAGCACAGATACCCTTCCGAAAACCGAATATGGAATGGACACGACCTACTCCTTGCTCAATCAACTGGACTCACCAGACCCTGTTCATCGCACAAGTATCTATCCGACTAGTAAGCATCTTAAAAGCTAAGTCTTGATATCTCTGTGTAAGTGCATCAAGTGTGTGTAAAGCGGCCTAAAACCAGCAGGGAAAATCAGCTCAGACCCATTCTGAGGATACATTTCCAACATAAAGAAGAAACAAGCAGGGCAAAACAGAGAGAAATTCTTCCAAAATGCGTTCAGGGACTGGCATGCAACCAGGATTGACCACATCTACAGCCCCAGCGGCAGAAGACATAAGGCTGGACACTCTTGGGGCTGAGACGATTGGTGAGGTTGGGAAAGCAAATGCAGACCCTTGAAAGGAATCCTGCGTGCTCCCCATTCCATGGGTCCCAACTCTCCAGGTTCAACGCAATCTTCCGACAGCGAAAGCACTCATTGGAAACCCAGCGGTTGCTACACCGTGGGATCGGGAAAGCTTTCTGAAACTCACCTCAGTTTTCATCTCCTGGTGCTCGTGTTCTCCATTCAGGCCCCCTTACTAACAATCTCCCCACTTGGAGACTCGGCGCCTTTCCATGCCTCTTTCGTACCGTCTGCAATTTGTCCGCAGGATGAACTGCAAGAGGGGGAACCAATGAGAGACTCGCTGGAGGTGTTTGGTCGGGCACATGTCACTCTCATTTCCCATCACGAAGAAGAATTCACCAGCGGTTCAGCCTGCCACCCCGGATCGACAATAGGGCGTGAAGCCATCCAGCCGTGTTGCGTCCCACTCACAAAAAAGCGACTTGGGAAATGGAGCTCAGGGGCACTGCACTTCCCAAACCTGCAGAGTTCTAAACGATAACTATCGCCCCAAAATATATTGAGGTCAGGCTACGAAGAGGCGCTGAACGCAAGGCAGAACTGCAGGAAACGGATGTCAACGGGTACATCGGAATGGCCCGGATAGCACATGAAAAGCGCCAGAACGTGGACAATGATGCGGTTGGCCAAAAAGGGCGTATGCGTTTTTTCCTGAATATATTCAGGAAAAAACGCATACGCCCTTTTTGGCCAACCAAGCAACCTGGGAGAGCAAATCAGCACTACAAAGAAATCTCTCGCCCCCCCCCCCGGGGCAAAAGGGCCAGGCGAAAAAAGTCTAAAAACCAGAAAGGCAGGACAGCCCACGGAGTCAAGGGAGCCTTGTTAAGCTGATGGGCGGGATGTCAATGGCCAACAGCCAATCTTCACAAGTGTATCCTCTTTCCCAAACCATGTAAAACACAGAACCACAGAGCATAGGGCACTTCCACACATGGGCGTTGACCTTGGGAAAATCAAAAAATCAACCAGACACAGGGACCCCAAAGTTGAGGGCTGCTGTCTTGACAAGAACCTCCACTCCGGTACACGTTTCATATCCCAGGAAAGAGCCAAGTGGACAAAGACGAGTGGACAAGTGGACAAAGACAAGTGGACAAGTGGACAAGTGGTGCTACGTAGGTCCAATGGAGTGTCACTCAGCCATGAAATCCACGTCATGAGGCTGGTAGCAGCATCCTGAGTGGATTTAGGTACGATCATCCTCAGTGAAATAAGTCCCACAAAAAAAGAAACTTATGATATCACTTATCGAGGGAATGTAAAAATCGCTCCCCATGCACTGAATCCCCAAACAGAACAGAGTCACGCTTTTAGAAAACACACTTATGCCTGCTTCAGGGGAAAGGTGAGGTGGGGTGACGCATAAAACTCGAGTTTGAAATGAGCACAGATACCCTTCCGAAAACCGAATATGGAATGGACACGACCTACTCCTTGCTCAATCAACTGGACTCACCAGACCCTGTTCATCGCACAAGTATCTATCCGACTAGTAAGCATCTTAAAAGCTAAGTCTTGATATCTCTGTGTAAGTGCATCAAGTGTGTGTAAAGCGGCCTAAAACCAGCAGGGAAAATCAGCTCAGACCCATTCTGAGGATACATTTCCAACATAAAGAAGAAACAAGCAGGGCAAAACAGAGAGAAATTCTTCCAAAATGCGTTCAGGGACTGGCATGCAACCAGGATTGACCACATCTACAGCCCCAGCGGCAGAAGACATAAGGCTGGACACTCTTGGGGCTGAGACGATTGGTGAGGTTGGGAAAGCAAATGCAGACCCTTGAAAGGAATCCTGCGTGCTCCCCATTCCATGGGTCCCAACTCTCCAGGTTCAACGCAATCTTCCGACAGCGAAAGCACTCATTGGAAACCCAGCGGTTGCTACACCGTGGGATCGGGAAAGCTTTCTGAAACTCACCTCAGTTTTCATCTCCTGGTGCTCGTGTTCTCCATTCAGGCCCCCTTACTAACAATCTCCCCACTTGGAGACTCGGCGCCTTTCCATGCCTCTTTCGTACCGTCTGCAATTTGTCCGCAGGATGAACTGCAAGAGGGGGAACCAATGAGAGACTCGCTGGAGGTGTTTGGTCGGGCACATGTCACTCTCATTTCCCATCACGAAGAAGAATTCACCAGCGGTTCAGCCTGCCACCCCGGATCGACAATAGGGCGTGAAGCCATCCAGCCGTGTTGCGTCCCACTCACAAAAAAGCGACTTGGGAAATGGAGCTCAGGGGCACTGCACTTCCCAAACCTGCAGAGTTCTAAACGATAACTTTCGCCCCAAAATATATTGAGCGCAGGCTACGAAGAGGCGCTGAACGCAAGGCAGAACTGCAGGAAACGGATGTCAACGGGTACATCGGAATGGCCCCGATAGCACATGAAAAGCGCCAGAACGTGGACAATGATGCGGTTGGCCAAAAAGGGCGTATGCGTTTTTTCCTGAATATATTCAGGAAAAAACGCATACGCCCTTTTTGGCCAACCAAGCAACCTGGGAGAGCAAATCAGCACTACAAAGAAATCTCTCGCCCCCCCCCGGGGCAAAAGGGCCAGGCGAAAAAAGTCTAAAAACCAGAAAGGCAGGACAGCCCACGGAGTCAAGGGAGCCTTGTTAAGCTGATGGGCGGGATGTCAATGGCCAACAGCCAATCTTCACAAGTGTATCCTCTTTCCCAAACCATGTAAAACACAGAACCACAGAGCATAGGGCACTTCCACACATGGGCGTTGACCTTGGGAAAATGAAAAAATCAACCAGACACAGGGACCCCAAAGTTGAGGGCTGCTGTCTTGACAAGAACCTCCACTCCGGTACACGTTTCATATCCCAGGAAAGAGCCAAGTGGACAAACACGAGTCGACAAGTGGACAAAGACAAGTGGACAAGTGGACAAGTGGTGCTACGTAGGTCCAATGGAGTGTCACTCAGCCATGAAATCCACGTCATGAGGCTGGTAGCAGCATCCTGAGTGGATTTAGGTACGATCATCCTCAGTGAAATAAGTCCCACAAAAAAAGAAACTTATGATATCACTTATCGAGGGAATGTAAAAATCGCTCCCCATGCACTGAATCCCCAAACAGAACAGAGTCACGCTTTTAGAAAACACACTTATGCCTGCTTCAGGGGAAAGGTGAGGTGGGGTGACGCATAAAACTCGAGTTTGAAATGAGCACAGATACCCTTCCGAAAACCGAATATGGAATGGACACGACCTACTCCTTGCTCAATCAACTGGACTCACCAGACCCTGTTCATCGCACAAGTATCTATCCGACTAGTAAGCATCTTAAAAGCTAAGTCTTGATATCTCTGTGTAAGTGCATCAAGTGTGTGTAAAGCGGCCTAAAACCAGCAGGGAAAATCAGCTCAGACCCATTCTGAGGATACATTTCCAACATAAAGAAGAAACAAGCAGGGCAAAACAGAGAAATTCTTCCAAAATGCGTTCAGGGACTGGCATGCAACCAGGATTGACCACATCTACAGCCCCAGCGGCAGAAGACATAAGGCTGGACACTCTTGGGGCTGAGACGATTGGTGAGGTTGGGAAAGCAAATGCAGACCCTTGAAAGGAATCCTGCGTGCTCCCCATTCCATGGGTCCCAACTCTCCAGGTTCAACGCAATCTTCCGACAGCGAAAGCACTCATTGGAAACCCAGCGGATGCTACACCGTGGGATCAGGAAAGCTTTCTGAAACTCACCTCAGTTTTCATCTCCTGGTGCTCGTGTTCTCCATTCAGGCCCCCTTACTAACAATCTCCCCACTTGGAGACTCGGCGCCTTTCCATGCCTCTTTCGTACCGTCTGCAATTTGTCCGCAGGATGAACTGCAAGAGGGGGAACCAATGAGAGATTCGCTGGAGGTGTTTGGTCGGGCACATGTCACTCTCATTTCCCATCACGAAGAAGAATTCACCAGCGGTTCAGCCTGCCACCCCGGATCGACAATAGGGCGTGAAGCCATCCAGCCGTGTTGCGTCCCACTCACAAAAAAGCGACTTGGGAAATGGAGCTCAGGGGCACTGCACTTCCCAAACCTGCAGAGTTCTAAACGATAACTATCGCCCCAAAATATATTGAGGTCAGGCTACGAAGAGGCGCTGAACGCAAGGCAGAACTGCAGGAAACGGATGTCAACGGGTACATCGGAATGGCCCCGATAGCACATGAAAAGCGCCAGAACGTGGACAATGATGCGGTTGGCCAAAAAGGGCGTATGCGTTTTTTCCTGAATATATTCAGGAAAAAACGCATACGCCCTTTTTGGCCAACCAAGCAACCTGGGAGAGCAAATCAGCACTACAAAGAAATTTCTCGCCCCCCCCACCCCCGGGGCAAAAGGGCCAGGCGAAAAAAGTCTAAAAACCAGAAAGGCAGGACAGCCCACGGAGTCAAGGGAGCCTTGTTAAGCTGATGGGCGGGATGTCAATGGCCAACAGCCAATCTTCACAAGTGTATCCTCTTTCCCAAACCATGTAAAACACAGAACCACAGAGCATAGGGCACTTCCACACATGGGCGTTGACCTTGGGAAAATGAAAAAATCAACCAGACACAGGGACCCCAAAGTTGAGGGCTGCTGTCTTGACAAGAACCTCCACTCCGGTACACGTTTCATATCCCAGGAAAGAGCCAAGTGGACAAAGACGAGTGGACAAGTGGACAAAGACAAGTGGACAAGTGGACAAGTGGTGCTACGTAGGTCCAATGGAGTGTCACTCAGCCATGAAATCCACGTCATGAGGCTGGTAGCAGCATCCTGAGTGGATTTAGGTACGATCATCCTCAGTGAAATAAGTCCCACAAAAAAAGAAACTTATGATATCACTTATCGAGGGAATGTAAAAATCGCTCCCCATGCACTGAATCCCCAAACAGAACAGAGTCACGCTTTTAGAAAACACACTTATGCCTGCTTCAGGGGAAAGGTGAGGTGGGGTGACGCATAAAACTCGAGTTTGAAATGAGCACAGATACCCTTCCGAAAACCGAATATGGAATGGACACGACCTACTCCTTGCTCAATCAACTGGACTCACCAGACCCTGTTCATCGCACAAGTATCTATCCGACTAGTAAGCATCTTAAAAGCTAAGTCTTGATATCTCTGTGTAAGTGCATCAAGTGTGTGTAAAGCGGCCTAAAACCAGCAGGGAAAATCAGCTCAGACCCATTCTGAGGATACATTTCCAACATAAAGAAGAAACAAGCAGGGCAAAACAGAGAGAAATTCTTCCAAAATGCGTTCAGGGACTGGCATGCAACCAGGATTGACCACATCTACAGCCCCAGCGGCAGAAGACATAAGGCTGGACACTCTTGGGGCTGAGACGATTGGTGAGGTTGGGAAAGCAAATGCAGACCCTTGAAAGGAATCCTGCGTGCTCCCCATTCCATGGGTCCCAACTCTCCAGGTTCAACGCAATCTTCCGACAGCGAAAGCACTCATTGGAAACCCAGCGGTTGCTACACCGTGGGATCGGGAAAGCTTTCTGAAACTCACCTCAGTTTTCATCTCCTGGTGCTCGTGTTCTCCATTCAGGCCCCCTTACTAACAATCTCCCCACTTGGAGACTCGGCGCCTTTCCATGCCTCTTTCGTACCGTCTGCAATTTGTCCGCAGGATGAACTGCAAGAGGGGGAACCAATGAGAGACTCGCTGGAGGTGTTTGGTCGGGCACATGTCACTCTCATTTGCCATCACGAAGAAGAATTCACCAGCGGTTCAGCCTGCCACCCCGGATCGACAATAGGGCGTGAAGCCATCCAGCCGTGTTGCGTCCCACTCACAAAAAAGCGACTTGGGAAATGGAGCTCAGGGGCACTGCACTTCCCAAACCTGCAGAGTTCTAAACGATAACTATCGCCCCAAAATATATTGAGGTCAGGCTACGAAGAGGCGCTGAACGCAAGGCAGAACTGCAGGAAACGGATGTCAACGGGTACATCGGAATGGCCCCGATAGCACATGAAAAGCGCCAGAACGTGGACAATGATGCGGTTGGCCAAAAAGGGCGTATGCGTTTTTTCCTGAATATATTCAGGAAAAAACGCATACGCCCTTTTTGGCCAACCAAGCAACCTGGGAGAGCAAATCAGCACTACAAAGAAATCTCTCGCCCCCCCCCCCCGGGGCAAAAGGGCCAGGCGAAAAAAGTCTAAAAACCAGAAAGGCAGGACAGCCCACGGAGTCAAGGGAGCCTTGTTAAGCTGATGGGCGGGATGTCAATGGCCAACAGCCAATCTTCACAAGTGTATCCTCTTTCCCAAACCATGTAAAACACAGAACCACAGAGCATAGGGCACTTCCACACATGGGCGTTGACCTTGGGAAAATCAAAAAATCAACCAGACACAGGGACCCCAAAGTTGAGGGCTGCTGTCTTGACAAGAACCTCCACTCCGGTACACGTTTCATATCCCAGGAAAGAGCCAAGTGGACAAAGACGAGTGGACAAGTGGACAAAGACAAGTGGACAAGTGGACAAGTGGTGCTACGTAGGTCCAATGGAGTGTCACTCAGCCATGAAATCCACGTCATGAGGCTGGTAGCAGCATCCTGAGTGGATTTAGGTACGATCATCCTCAGTGAAATAAGTCCCACAAAAAAAGAAACTTATGATATCACTTATCGAGGGAATGTAAAAATCGCTCCCCATGCACTGAATCCCCAAACAGAACAGAGTCACGCTTTTAGAAAACACACTTATGCCTGCTTCAGGGGAAAGGTGAGGTGGGGTGACGCATAAAACTCGAGTTTGAAATGAGCACAGATACCCTTCCGAAAACCGAATATGGAATGGACACGACCTACTCCTTGCTCAATCAACTGGACTCACCAGACCCTGTTCATCGCACAAGTATCTATCCGACTAGTAAGCATCTTAAAAGCTAAGTCTTGATATCTCTGTGTAAGTGCATCAAGTGTGTGTAAAGCGGCCTAAAACCAGCAGGGAAAATCAGCTCAGACCCATTCTGAGGATACATTTCCAACATAAAGAAGAAACAAGCAGGGCAAAACAGAGAGAAATTCTTCCAAAATGCGTTCAGGGACTGGCATGCAACCAGGATTGACCACATCTACAGCCCCAGCGGCAGAAGACATAAGGCTGGACACTCTTGGGGCTGAGACGATTGGTGAGGTTGGGAAAGCAAATGCAGACCCTTGAAAGGAATCCTGCGTGCTCCCCATTCCATGGGTCCCAACTCTCCAGGTTCAACGCAATCTTCCGACAGCGAAAGCACTCATTGGAAACCCAGCGGATGCTACACCGTGGGATCGGGAAAGCTTTCTGAAACTCACCTCAGTTTTCATCTCCTGGTGCTCGTGTTCTCCATTCAGGCCCCCTTACTAACAATCTCCCCACTTGGAGACTCGGCGCCTTTCCATGCCTCTTTCGTACCGTCTGCAATTTGTCCGCAGGATGAACTGCAAGAGGGGGAACCAATGAGAGACTCGCTGGAGGTGTTTGGTCGGGCACATGTCACTCTCATTTCCCATCACGAAGAAGAATTCACCAGCGGTTCAGCCTGCCACCCCGGATCGACAATAGGGCGTGAAGCCATCCAGCCGTGTTGCGTCCCACTCACAAAAAAGCGACTTGGGAAATGGAGCTCAGGGGCACTGCACTTCCCAAACCTGCAGAGTTCTAAACGATAACTATCGCCCCAAAATATATTGAGGTCAGGCTACGAAGAGGCGCTGAACGCAAGGCAGAACTGCAGGAAACGGATGTCAACGGGTACATCGGAATGGCCCCGATAGCACATGAAAAGCGCCAGAACGTGGACAATGATGCGGTTGGCCAAAAAGGGCGTATGCGTTTTTTCCTGAATATATTCAGGAAAAAACGCATACGCCCTTTTTGGCCAACCAAGCAACCTGGGAGAGCAAATCAGCACTACAAAGAAATCTCTCGCCCCCCCCCCCCGGGGCAAAAGGGCCAGGCGAAAAAAGTCTAAAAACCAGAAAGGCAGGACAGCCCACGGAGTCAAGGGAGCCTTGTTAAGCTGATGGGCGGGATGTCAATGGCCAACAGCCAATCTTCACAAGTGTATCCTCTTTCCCAAACCATGTAAAACACAGAACCACAGAGCATAGGGCACTTCCACACATGGGCGTTGACCTTGGGAAAATCAAAAAATCAACCAGACACAGGGACCCCAAAGTTGAGGGCTGCTGTCTTGACAAGAACCTCCACTCCGGTACACGTTTCATATCCCAGGAAAGAGCCAAGTGGACAAAGACGAGTGGACAAGTGGACAAAGACAAGTGGACAAGTGGACAAGTGGTGCTACGTAGGTCCAATGGAGTGTCACTCAGCCATGAAATCCACGTCATGAGGCTGGTAGCAGCATCCTGAGTGGATTTAGGTACGATCATCCTCAGTGAAATAAGTCCCACAAAAAAAGAAACTTATGATATCACTTATCGAGGGAATGTAAAAATCGCTCCCCATGCACTGAATCCCCAAACAGAACAGAGTCACGCTTTTAGAAAACACACTTATGCCTGCTTCAGGGGAAAGGTGAGGTGGGGTGACGCATAAAACTCGAGTTTGAAATGAGCACAGATACCCTTCCGAAAACCGAATATGGAATGGACACGACCTACTCCTTGCTCAATCAACTGGACTCACCAGACCCTGTTCATCGCACAAGTATCTATCCGACTAGTAAGCATCTTAAAAGCTAAGTCTTGATATCTCTGTGTAAGTGCATCAAGTGTGTGTAAAGCGGCCTAAAACCAGCAGGGAAAATCAGCTCAGACCCATTCTGAGGATACATTTACAACATAAAGAAGAAACAAGCAGGGCAAAACAGAGAGAAATTCTTCCAAAATGCGTTCAGGGACTGGCATGCAACCAGGATTGACCACATCTACAGCCCCAGCGGCAGAAGACATAAGGCTGGACACTCTTGGGGCTGAGACGATTGGTGAGGTTGGGAAAGCAAATGCAGACCCTTGAAAGGAATCCTGCGTGCTCCCCATTCCATGGGTCCCAACTCTCCAGGTTCAACGCAATCTTCCGACAGCGAAAGCACTCATTGGAAACCCAGCGGTTGCTACACCGTGGGATCGGGAAAGCTTTCTGAAACTCACCTCAGTTTTCATCTCCTGGTGCTCGTGTTCTCCATTCAGGCCCCCTTACTAACAATCTCCCCACTTGGAGACTCGGCGCCTTTCCATGCCTCTTTCGTACCGTCTGCAATTTGTCCGCAGGATGAACTGCAAGAGGGGGAACCAATGAGAGACTCGCTGGAGGTGTTTGGTCGGGCACATGTCACTCTCATTTCCCATCACGAAGAAGAATTCACCAGCGGTTCAGCCTGCCACCCCGGATCGACAATAGGGCGTGAAGCCATCCAGCCGTGTTGCGTCCCACTCACAAAAAAGCGACTTGGGAAATGGAGCTCAGGGGCACTGCACTTCCCAAACCTGCAGAGTTCTAAACGATAACTATCGCCCCAAAATATATTGAGGTCAGGCTACGAAGAGGCGCTGAACGCAAGGCAGAACTGCAGGAAACGGATGTCAACGGGTACATCGGAATGGCCCCGATAGCACATGAAAAGCGCCAGAACGTGGACAATGATGCGGTTGGCCAAAAAGGGCGTATGCGTTTTTTCCTGAATATATTCAGGAAAAAACGCATACGCCCTTTTTGGCCAACCAAGCAACCTGGGAGAGCAAATCAGCACTACAAAGAAATCTCTCGCCCCCCCCCCCCCGGGGGCAAAAGGGCCAGGCGAAAAAAGTCTAAAAACCAGAAAGGCAGGACAGCCCACGGAGTCAAGGGAGCCTTGTTAAGCTGATGGGCGGGATGTCAATGGCCAACAGCCAATCTTCACAAGTGTATCCTCTTTCCCAAACCATGTAAAACACAGAACCACAGAGCATAGGGCACTTCCACACATGGGCGTTGACCTTGGGAAAATGAAAAAATCAACCAGACACAGGGACCCCAAAGTTGAGGGCTGCTGTCTTGACAAGAACCTCCACTCCGGTACACGTTTCATATCCCAGGAAAGAGCCAAGTGGACAAAGACGAGTGGACAAGTGGACAAAGACAAGTGGACAAGTGGACAAGTGGTGCTACGTAGGTCCAATGGAGTGTCACTCAGCCATGAAATCCACGTCATGAGGCTGGTAGCAGCATCCTGAGTGGATTTAGGTACGATCATCCTCAGTGAAATAAGTCCCACAAAAAAAGAAACTTATGATATCACTTATCGAGGGAATGTAAAAATCGCTCCCCATGCACTGAATCCCCAAAGAGAACAGAGTCACGCTTTTAGAAAACACACTTATGCCTGCTTCAGGGGAAAGGTGAGGTGGGGTGACGCATAAAACTCGAGTTTGAAATGAGCACAGATACCCTTCTGAAAACCGAATATGGAATGGACACGACCTACTCCTTGCTCAATCAACTGGACTCACCAGACCCTGTTCATCGCACAAGTATCTATCCGACTAGTAAGCATCTTAAAAGCTAAGTCTTGATATCTCTGTGTAAGTGCATCAAGTGTGTGTAAAGCGGCCTAAAACCAGCAGGGAAAATCAGCTCAGACCCATTCTGAGGATACATTTCCAACATAAAGAAGAAACAAGCAGGGCAAAACAGAGAGAAATTCTTCCAAAATGCGTTCAGGGACTGGCATGCAACCAGGATTGACCACATCTACAGCCCCAGCGGCAGAAGACATAAGGCTGGACACTCTTGGGGCTGAGACGATTGGTGAGGTTGGGAAAGCAAATGCAGACCCTTGAAAGGAATCCTGCGTGCTCCCCATTCCATGGGTCCCAACTCTCCAGGTTCAACGCAATCTTCCGACAGCGAAAGCACTCATTGGAAACCCAGCGGTTGCTACACCGTGGGATCGGGAAAGCTTTCTGAAACTCACCTCAGTTTTCATCTCCTGGTGCTCGTGTTCTCCATTCAGGCCCCCTTACTAACAATCTCCCCACTTGGAGACTCGGCGCCTTTCCATGCCTCTTTCGTACCGTCTGCAATTTGTCCGCAGGATGAACTGCAAGAGGGGGAACCAATGAGAGACTCGCTGGAGGTGTTTGGTCGGGCACATGTCACTCTCATTTCCCATCACGAAGAAGAATTCACCAGCGGTTCAGCCTGCCACCCCGGATCGACAATAGGGCGTGAAGCCATCCAGCCGTGTTGCGTCCCACTCACAAAAAAGCGACTTGGGAAATGGAGCTCAGGGGCACTGCACTTCCCAAACCTGCAGAGTTCTAAACGATAACTATCGCCCCAAAATATATTGAGGTCAGGCTACGAAGAGGCGCTGAACGCAAGGCAGAACTGCAGGAAACGGATGTCAACGGGTACATCGGAATGGCCCCGATAGCACATGAAAAGCGCCAGAACGTGGACAATGATGCGGTTGGCCAAAAAGGGCGTATGCGTTTTTTCCTGAATATATTCAGGAAAAAACGCATACGCCCTTTTTGGCCAACCAAGCAACCTGGGAGAGCAAATCAGCACTACAAAGAAATCTCTCGCCCCCCGCCCGGGGCAAAAGGGCCAGGCGAAAAAAGTCTAAAAACCAGAAAGGCAGGACAGCCCACGGAGTCAAGGGAGCCTTGTTAAGCTGATGGGCGGGATGTCAATGGCCAACAGCCAATCTTCACAAGTGTATCCTCTTTCCCAAACCATGTAAAACACAGAACCACAGAGCATAGGGCACTTCCACACATGGGCGTTGACCTTGGGAAAATCAAGAAATCAACCAGACACAGGGACCCCAAAGTTGAGGGCTGCTGTCTTGACAAGAACCTCCACTCCGGTACACGTTTCATATCCCAGGAAAGAGCCAAGTGGACAAAGACGAGTGGACAAGTGGACAAAGACAAGTGGACAAGTGGACAAGTGGTGCTACGTAGGTCCAATGGAGTGTCACTCAGCCATGAAATCCACGTCATGAGGCTGGTAGCAGCATCCTGAGTGGATTTAGGTACGATCATCCTCAGTGAAATAAGTCCCACAAAAAAAGAAACTTATGATATCACTTATCGAGGGAATGTAAAAATCGCTCCCCATGCACTGAATCCCCAAACAGAACAGAGTCACGCTTTTAGAAAACACACTTATGCCTGCTTCAGGGGAAAGGTGAGGTGGGGTGACGCATAAAACTCGAGTTTGAAATGAGCACAGATACCCTTCCGAAAACCGAATATGGAATGGACACGACCTACTCCTTGCTCAATCAACTGGACTCACCAGACCCTGTTCATCGCACAAGTATCTATCCGACTAGTAAGCATCTTAAAAGCTAAGTCTTGATATCTCTGTGTAAGTGCATCAAGTGTGTGTAAAGCGGCCTAAAACCAGCAGGGAAAATCAGCTCAGACCCATTCTGAGGATACATTTACAACATAAAGAAGAAACAAGCAGGGCAAAACAGAGAGAAATTCTTCCAAAATGCGTTCAGGGACTGGCATGCAACCAGGATTGACCACATCTACAGCCCCAGCGGCAGAAGACATAAGGCTGGACACTCTTGGGGCTGAGACGATTGGTGAGGTTGGGAAAGCAAATGCAGACCCTTGAAAGGAATCCTGCGTGCTCCCCATTCCATGGGTCCCAACTCTCCAGGTTCAACGCAATCTTCCGACAGCGAAAGCACTCATTGGAAACCCAGCGGTTGCTACACCGTGGGATCGGGAAAGCTTTCTGAAACTCACCTCAGTTTTCATCTCCTGGTGCTCGTGTTCTCCATTCAGGCCCCCTTACTAACAATCTCCCCACTTGGAGACTCGGCGCCTTTCCATGCCTCTTTCGTACCGTCTGCAATTTGTCCGCAGGATGAATTGCAAGAGGGGGAACCAATGAGAGACTCGCTGGAGGTGTTTGGTCGGGCACATGTCACTCTCATTTCCCATCACGAAGAAGAATTCACCAGCGGTTCAGCCTGCCACCCCGGATCGACAATAGGGCGTGAAGCCATCCAGCCGTGTTGCGTCCCACTCACAAAAAAGCGACTTGGGAAATGGAGCTCAGGGGCACTGCACTTCCCAAACCTGCAGAGTTCTAAACGATAACTTTCGCCCCAAAATATATTGAGCGCAGGCTACGAAGAGGCGCTGAACGCAAGGCAGAACTGCAGGAAACGGATGTCAACGGGTACATCGGAATGGCCCCGATAGCACATGAAAAGCGCCAGAACGTGGACAATGATGCGGTTGGCCAAAAAGGGCGTATGCGTTTTTTCCTGAATATATTCAGGAAAAAACGCATACGCCCTTTTTGGCCAACCAAGCAACCTGGGAGAGCAAATCAGCACTACAAAGAAATCTCTCGCCCCCCCCCGGGGCAAAAGGGCCAGGCGAAAAAAGTCTAAAAACCAGAAAGGCAGGACAGCCCACGGAGTCAAGGGAGCCTTGTTAAGCTGATGGGCGGGATGTCAATGGCCAACAGCCAATCTTCACAAGTGTATCCTCTTTCCCAAACCATGTAAAACACAGAACCACAGAGCATAGGGCACTTCCACACATGGGCGTTGACCTTGGGAAAATGAAAAAATCAACCAGACACAGGGACCCCAAAGTTGAGGGCTGCTGTCTTGACAAGAACCTCCACTCCGGTACACGTTTCATATCCCAGGAAAGAGCCAAGTGGACAAAGACGAGTGGACAAGTGGACAAAGACAAGTGGACAAGTGGACAAGTGGTGCTACGTAGGTCCAATGGAGTGTCACTCAGCCATGAAATCCACGTCATGAGGCTGGTAGCAGCATCCTGAGTGGATTTAGGTACGATCATCCTCAGTGAAATAAGTCCCACAAAAAAAGAAACTTATGATATCACTTATCGAGGGAATGTAAAAATCGCTCCCCATGCACTGAATCCCCAAACAGAACAGAGTCACGCTTTTAGAAAACACACTTATGCCTGCTTCAGGGGAAAGGTGAGGTGGGGTGACGCATAAAACTCGAGTTTGAAATGAGCACAGATACCCTTCTGAAAACCGAATATGGAATGGACACGACCTACTCCTTGCTCAATCAACTGGACTCACCAGACCCTGTTCATCGCACAAGTATCTATCCGACTAGTAAGCATCTTCAAAGCTAAGTCTTGATATCTCTGTGTAAGTGCATCAAGTGTGTGTAAAGCGGCCTAAAACCAGCAGGGAAAATCAGCTCAGACCCATTCTGAGGATACATTTCCAACATAAAGAAGAAACAAGCAGGGCAAAACAGAGAGAAATTCTTCCAAAATGCGTTCAGGGACTGGCATGCAACCAGGATTGACCACATCTACAGCCCCAGCGGCAGCAGACATAAGGCTGGACACTCTTGGGGCTGAGACGATTGGTGAGGTTGGGAAAGCAAATGCAGACCCTTGAAAGGAATCCTGCGTGCTCCCCATTCCATGGGTCCCAACTCTCCAGGTTCAACGCAATCTTCCGACAGCGAAAGCACTCATTGGAAACCCAGCGGTTGCTACACCGTGGGATCGGGAAAGCTTTCTGAAACTCACCTCAGTTTTCATCTCCTGGTGCTCGTGTTCTCCATTCAGGCCCCCTTACTAACAATCTCCCCACTTGGAGACTCGGCGCCTTTCCATGCCTCTTTCGTACCGTCTGCAATTTGTCCGCAGGATGAACTGCAAGAGGGGGAACCAATGAGAGACTCGCTGGAGGTGTTTGGTCGGGCACATGTCACTCTCATTTGCCATCACGAAGAAGAATTCACCAGCGGTTCAGCCTGCCACCCCGGATCGACAATAGGGCGTGAAGCCATCCAGCCGTGTTGCGTCCCACTCACAAAAAAGCGACTTGGGAAATGGAGCTCAGGGGCACTGCACTTCCCAAACCTGCAGAGTTCTAAACGATAACTATCGCCCCAAAATATATTGAGGTCAGGCTACGAAGAGGCGCTGAACGCAAGGCAGAACTGCAGGAAACGGATGTCAACGGGTACATCGGAATGGCCCCGATAGCACATGAAAAGCGCCAGAACGTGGACAATGATGCGTTTGGCCAAAAAGGGCGTATGCGTTTTTTCCTGAATATATTCAGGAAAAAACGCATACGCCCTTTTTGGCCAACCAAGCAACCTGGGAGAGCAAATCAGCACTACAAAGAAATCTCTCGCCCCCCCCCCCGGGGCAAAAGGGCCAGGCGAAAAAAGTCTAAAAACCAGAAAGGCAGGACAGCCCACGGAGTCAAGGGAGCCTTGTTAAGCTGATGGGCGGGATGTCAATGGCCAACAGCCAATCTTCACAAGTGTATCCTCTTTCCCAAACCATGTAAAACACAGAACCACAGAGCATAGGGCACTTCCACACATGGGCGTTGACCTTGGGAAAATGAAAAAATCAACCAGACACAGGGACCCCAAAGTTGAGGGCTGCTGTCTTGACAAGAACCTCCACTCCGGTACACGTTTCATATCCCAGGAAAGAGCCAAGTGGACAAAGACGAGTGGACAAGTGGACAAAGACAAGTGGACAAGTGGACAAGTGGTGCTACGTAGGTCCAATGGAGTGTCACTCAGCCATGAAATCCACGTCATGAGGCTGGTAGCAGCATCCTGAGTGGATTTAGGTACGATCATCCTCAGTGAAATAAGTCCCACAAAAAAAGAAACTTATGATATCACTTATCGAGGGAATGTAAAAATCGCTCCCCATGCACTGAATCCCCAAACAGAACAGAGTCACGCTTTTAGAAAACACACTTATGCCTGCTTCAGGGGAAAGGTGAGGTGGGGTGACGCATAAAACTCGAGTTTGAAATGAGCACAGATACCCTTCCGAAAACCGAATATGGAATGGACACGACCTACTCCTTGCTCAATCAACTGGACTCACCAGACCCTGTTCATCGCACAAGTATCTATCCGACTAGTAAGCATCTTAAAAGCTAAGTCTTGATATCTCTGTGTAAGTGCATCAAGTGTGTGTAAAGCGGCCTAAAACCAGCAGGGAAAATCAGCTCAGACCCATTCTGAGGATACATTTCCAACATAAAGAAGAAACAAGCAGGGCAAAACAGAGAGAAATTCTTCCAAAATGCGTTCAGGGACTGGCATGCAACCAGGATTGACCACATCTACAGCCCCAGCGGCAGAAGACATAAGGCTGGACACTCTTGGGGCTGAGACGATTGGTGAGGTTGGGAAAGCAAATGCAGACCCTTGAAAGGAATCCTGCGTGCTCCCCATTCCATGGGTCCCAACTCTCCAGGTTCAACGCAATCTTCCGACAGCGAAAGCACTCATTGGAAACCCAGCGGATGCTACACCGTGGGATCGGGAAAGCTTTCTGAAACTCACCTCAGTTTTCATCTCCTGGTGCTCGTGTTCTCCATTCAGGCCCCCTTACTAACAATCTCCCCACTTGGAGACTCGGCGCCTTTCCATGCCTCTTTCGTACCGTCTGCAATTTGTCCGCAGGATGAACTGCAAGAGGGGGAACCAATGAGAGACTCGCTGGAGGTGTTTGGTCGGGCACATGTCACTCTCATTTCCCATCACGAAGAAGAATTCACCAGCGGTTCAGCCTGCCACCCCGGATCGACAATAGGGCGTGAAGCCATCCAGCCGTGTTGCGTCCCACTCACAAAAAAGCGACTTGGGAAATGGAGCTCAGGGACACTGCACTTCCCAAACCTGCAGAGTTCTAAACGATAACTATCGCCCCAAAATATATTGAGGTCAGGCTACGAAGAGGCGCTGAACGCAAGGCAGAACTGCAGGAAACGGATGTCAACGGGTACATCGGAATGGCCCCGATAGCACATGAAAAGCGCCAGAACGTGGACAATGATGCGGTTGGCCAAAAAGGGCGTATGCGTTTTTTCCTGAATATATTCAGGAAAAAACGCATACGCCCTTTTTGGCCAACCAAGCAACCTGGGAGAGCAAATCAGCACTACAAAGAAATCTCTCGCCCCCCCCCACCCCGGGGCAAAAGGGCCAGGCGAAAAAAGTCTAAAAACCAGAAAGGCAGGACAGCCCACGGAGTCAAGGGAGCCTTGTTAAGCTGATGGGCGGGATGTCAATGGCCAACAGCCAATCTTCACAAGTGTATCCTCTTTCCCAAACCATGTAAAACACAGAACCACAGAGCATAGGGCACTTCCACACATGGGCGTTGACCTTGGGAAAATCAAAAAATCAACCAGACACAGGGACCCCAAAGTTGAGGGCTGCTGTCTTGACAAGAACCTCCACTCCGGTACACGTTTCATATCCCAGGAAAGAGCCAAGTGGACAAAGACGAGTGGACAAGTGGACAAAGACAAGTGGACAAGTGGACAAGTGGTGCTACGTAGGTCCAATGGAGTGTCACTCAGCCAAGAAATCCACGTCATGAGGCTGGTAGCAGCATCCTGAGTGGATTTAGGTACGATCATCCTCAGTGAAATAAGTCCCACAAAAAAAGAAACTTATGATATCACTTATCGAGGGAATGTAAAAATCGCTCCCCATGCACTGAATCCCCAAACAGAACAGAGTCACGCTTTTAGAAAACACACTTATGCCTGCTTCAGGGGAAAGGTGAGGTGGGGTGACGCATAAAACTCGAGTTTGAAATGAGCACAGATACCCTTCCGAAAACCGAATATGGAATGGACACGACCTACTCCTTGCTCAATCAACTGGACTCACCAGACCCTGTTCATCGCACAAGTATCTATCCGACTAGTAAGCATCTTAAAAGCTAAGTCTTGATATCTCTGTGTAAGTGCATCAAGTGTGTGTAAAGCGGCCTAAAACCAGCAGGGAAAATCAGCTCAGACCCATTCTGAGGATACATTTACAACATAAAGAAGAAACAAGCAGGGCAAAACAGAGAGAAATTCTTCCAAAATGCGTTCAGGGACTGGCATGCAACCAGGATTGACCACATCTACAGCCCCAGCGGCAGAAGACATAAGGCTGGACACTCTTGGGGCTGAGACGATTGGTGAGGTTGGGAAAGCAAATGCAGACGCTTGAAAGGAATCCTGCGTGCTCCCCATTCCATGGCTCCCAACTCTCCAGGTTCAACGCAATCTTCCGACAGCGAAAGCACTCATTGGAAACCCAGCGGTTGCTACACCGTGGGATCGGGAAAGCTTTCTGAAACTCACCTCAGTTTTCATCTCCTGGTGCTCGTGTTCTCCATTCAGGCCCCCTTACTAACAATCTCCCCACTTGGAGACTCGGCGCCTTTCCATGCCTCTTTCGTACCGTCTGCAATTTGTCCGCAGGATGAACTGCAAGAGGGGGAACCAATGAGAGACTCGCTGGAGGTGTTTGGTCGGGCACATGTCACTCTCATTTCCCATCACGAAGAAGAATTCACCAGCGGTTCAGCCTGCCACCCCGGATCGACAATAGGGCGTGAAGCCATCCAGCCGTGTTGCGTCCCACTCACAAAAAAGCGACTTGGGAAATGGAGCTCAGGGGCACTGCACTTCCCAAACCTGCAGAGTTCTAAACGATAACTTTCGCCCCAAAATATATTGAGCGCAGGCTACGAAGAGGCGCTGAACGCAAGGCAGAACTGCAGGAAACGGATGTCAACGGGTACATCGGAATGGCCCCGATAGCACATGAAAAGCGCCAGAACGTGGACAATGATGCGGTTGGCCAAAAAGGGCGTATGCGTCTTTTCCTGAATATATTCAGGAAAAGACGCATACGCCCTTTTTGGCCAACCAAGCAACCTGGGAGAGCAAATCAGCACTACAAAGAAATCTCTCGCCCCCCCCCGGGGCAAAAGGGCCAGGCGAAAAAAGTCTAAAAACCAGAAAGGCAGGACAGCCCACGGAGTCAAGGGAGCCTTGTTAAGCTGATGGGCGGGATGTCAATGGCCAACAGCCAATCTTCACAAGTGTATCCTCTTTCCCAAACCATGTAAAACACAGAACCACAGAGCATAGGGCACTTCCACACATGGGCGTTGACCTTGGGAAAATCAAAAAATCAACCAGACACAGGGACCCCAAAGTTGAGGGCTGCTGTCTTGACAAGAACCTCCACTCCGGTACACGTTTCACATCCCAAGAAAGAGCCAAGTGGACAAAGACGAGTGGACAAGTGGACAAAGACAAGTGGACAAGTGGACAAGTGGTGCTACGTAGGTCCAATGGAGTGTCACTCAGCCATGAAATCCACGTCATGAGGCTGGTAGCAGCATCCTGAGTGGATTTAGGTACGATCATCCTCAGTGAAATAAGTCCCACAAAAAAAGAAACTTATGATATCACTTATCGAGGGAATGTAAAAATCGCTCCCCATGCACTGAATCCCCAAACAGAACAGAGTCACGCTTTTAGAAAACACACTTATGCCTGCTTCAGGGGAAAGGTGAGGTGGGGTGACGCATAAAACTCGAGTTTGAAATGAGCACAGATACCCTTCCGAAAACCGAATATGGAATGGACACGACCTACTCCTTGCTCAATCAACTGGACTCACCAGACCCTGTTCATCGCACAAGTATCTATCCGACTAGTAAGCATCTTAAAAGCTAAGTCTTGATATCTCTGTGTAAGTGCATCAAGTGTGTGTAAAGCGGCCTAAAACCAGCAGGGAAAATCAGCTCAGACCCATTCTGAGGATACATTTCCAACATAAAGAAGAAACAAGCAGGGCAAAACAGAGAGAAATTCTTCCAAAATGCGTTCAGGGACTGGCATGCAACCAGGATTGACCACATCTACAGCCCCAGCGGCAGAAGACATAAGGCTGGACACTCTTGGGGCTGAGACGATTGGTGAGGTTGGGAAAGCAAATGCAGACCCTTGAAAGGAATCCTGCGTGCTCCCCATTCCATGGGTCCCAACTCTCCAGGTTCAACGCAATCTTCCGACAGCGAAAGCACTCATTGGAAACCCAGCGGTTGCTACACCGTGGGATCGGGAAAGCTTTCTGAAACTCACCTCAGTTTTCATCTCCTGGTGCTCGTGTTCTCCATTCAGGCCCCCTTACTAACAATCTCCCCACTTGGAGACTCGGCGCCTTTCCATGCCTCTTTCGTACCGTCTGCAATTTGTCCGCAGGATGAACTGCAAGAGGGGGAACCAATGAGAGACTCGCTGGAGGTGTTTGGTCGGGCACATGTCACTCTCATTTGCCATCACGAAGAAGAATTCACCAGCGGTTCAGCCTGCCACCCCGGATCGACAATAGGGCGTGAAGCCATCCAGCCGTGTTGCGTCCCACTCACAAAAAAGCGACTTGGGAAATGGAGCTCAGGGGCACTGCACTTCCCAAACCTGCAGAGTTCTAAACGATAACTATCGCCCCAAAATATATTGAGGTCAGGCTACGAAGAGGCGCTGAACGCAAGGCAGAACTGCAGGAAACGGATGTCAACGGGTACATCGGAATGGCCCCGATAGCACATGAAAAGCGCCAGAACGTGGACAATGATGCGGTTGGCCAAAAAGGGCGTATGCGTTTTTTCCTGAATATATTCAGGAAAAAACGCATACGCCCTTTTTGGCCAACCAAGCAACCTGGGAGAGCAAATCAGCACTACAAAGAAATCTCTCGCCCCCCCCCCCCCCGGGGCAAAAGGGCCAGGCGAAAAAAGTCTAAAAACCAGAAAGGCAGGACAGCCCACGGAGTCAAGGGAGCCTTGTTAAGCTGATGGGCGGGATGTCAATGGCCAACAGCCAATCTTCACAAGTGTATCCTCTTTCCCAAACCATGTAAAACACAGAACCACAGAGCATAGGGCACTTCCACACATGGGCGTTGACCTTGGGAAAATGAAAAAATCAACCAGACACAGGGACCCCAAAGTTGAGGGCTGCTGTCTTGACAAGAACCTCCACTCCGGTACACGTTTCACATCCCAGGAAAGAGCCAAGTGGACAAAGACGAGTGGACAAGTGGACAAAGACAAGTGGACAAGTGGACAAGTGGTGCTACGTAGGTCCAATGGAGTGTCACTCAGCCATGAAATCCACGTCATGAGGCTGGTAGCAGCATCCTGAGTGGATTTAGGTACGATCATCCTCAGTGAAATAAGTCCCACAAAAAAAGAAACTTATGATATCACTTATCGAGGGAATGTAAAAATCGCTCCCCATGCACTGAATCCCCAAACAGAACAGAGTCACGCTTTTAGAAAACACACTTATGCCTGCTTCAGGGGAAAGGTGAGGTGGGGTGACGCATAAAACTCGAGTTTGAAATGAGCACAGATACCCTTCCGAAAACCGAATATGGAATGGACACGACCTACTCCTTGCTCAATCAACTGGACTCACCAGACCCTGTTCATCGCACAAGTATCTATCCGACTAGTAAGCATCTTAAAAGCTAAGTCTTGATATCTCTGTGTAAGTGCATCAAGTGTGTGTAAAGCGGCCTAAAACCAGCAGGGAAAATCAGCTCAGACCCATTCTGAGGATACATTTCCAACATAAAGAAGAAACAAGCAGGGCAAAACAGAGAGAAATTCTTCCAAAATGCGTTCAGGGACTGGCATGCAACCAGGATTGACCACATCTACAGCCCCAGCGGCAGAAGACATAAGGCTGGACACTCTTGGGGCTGAGACGATTGGTGAGGTTGGGAAAGCAAATGCAGACCCTTGAAAGGAATCCTGCGTGCTCCCCATTCCATGGGTCCCAACTCTCCAGGTTCAACGCAATCTTCCGACAGCGAAAGCACTCATTGGAAACCCAGCGGTTGCTACACCGTGGGATCGGGAAAGCTTTCTGAAACTCACCTCAGTTTTCATCTCCTGGTGCTCGTGTTCTCCATTCAGGCCCCCTTACTAACAATCTCCCCACTTGGAGACTCGGCGCCTTTCCATGCCTCTTTCGTACCGTCTGCAATTTGTCCGCAGGATGAACTGCAAGAGGGGGAACCAATGAGAGACTCGCTGGAGGTGTTTGGTCGGGCACATGTCACTCTCATTTCCCATCACGAAGAAGAATTCACCAGCGGTTCAGCCTGCCACCCCGGATCGACAATAGGGCGTGAAGCCATCCAGCCGTGTTGCGTCCCACTCACAAAAAAGCGACTTGGGAAATGGAGCTCAGGGACACTGCACTTCCCAAACCTGCAGAGTTCTAAACGATAACTATCGCCCCAAAATATATTGAGGTCAGGCTACGAAGAGGCGCTGAACGCAAGGCAGAACTGCAGGAAACGGATGTCAACGGGTACATCGGAATGGCCCCGATAGCACATGAAAAGCGCCAGAACGTGGACAATGATGCGGTTGGCCAAAAAGGGCGTATGCGTTTTTTCCTGAATATATTCAGGAAAAAACGCATACGCCCTTTTTGGCCAACCAAGCAACCTGGGAGAGCAAATCAGCACTACAAAGAAATCTCTCGCCCCCCCCCACCCCGGGGCAAAAGGGCCAGGCGAAAAAAGTCTAAAAACCAGAAAGGCAGGACAGCCCACGGAGTCAAGGGAGCCTTGTTAAGCTGATGGGCGGGATGTCAATGGCCAACAGCCAATCTTCACAAGTGTATCCTCTTTCCCAAACCATGTAAAACACAGAACCACAGAGCATAGGGCACTTCCACACATGGGCGTTGACCTTGGGAAAATGAAAAAATCAACCAGACACAGGGACCCCAAAGTTGAGGGCTGCTGTCTTGACAAGAACCTCCACTCCGGTACACGTTTCATATCCCAGGAAAGAGCCAAGTGGACAAAGACGAGTGGACAAGTGGACAAAGACAAGTGGACAAGTGGACAAGTGGTGCTACGTAGGTCCAATGGAGTGTCACTCAGCCATGAAATCCACGTCATGAGGCTGGTAGCAGCATCCTGAGTGGATTTAGGTACGATCATCCTCAGTGAAATAAGTCCCACAAAAAAAGAAACTTATGATATCACTTATCGAGGGAATGTAAAAATCGCTCCCCATGCACTGAATCCCCAAACAGAACAGAGTCACGCTTTTAGAAAACACACTTATGCCTGCTTCAGGGGAAAGGTGAGGTGGGGTGACGCATAAAACTCGAGTTTGAAATGAGCACAGATACCCTTCCGAAAACCGAATATGGAATGGACACGACCTACTCCTTGCTCAATCAACTGGACTCACCAGACCCTGTTCATCGCACAAGTATCTATCCGACTAGTAAGCATCTTAAAAGCTAAGTCTTGATATCTCTGTGTAAGTGCATCAAGTGTGTGTAAAGCGGCCTAAAACCAGCAGGGAAAATCAGCTCAGACCCATTCTGAGGATACATTTACAACATAAAGAAGAAACAAGCAGGGCAAAACAGAGAGAAATTCTTCCAAAATGCGTTCAGGGACTGGCATGCAACCAGGATTGACCACATCTACAGCCCCAGCGGCAGAAGACATAAGGCTGGACACTCTTGGGGCTGAGACGATTGGTGAGGTTGGGAAAGCAAATGCAGACCCTTGAAAGGAATCCTGCGTGCTCCCCATTCCATGGCTCCCAACTCTCCAGGTTCAACGCAATCTTCCGACAGCGAAAGCACTCATTGGAAACCCAGCGGATGCTACACCGTGGGATCGGGAAAGCTTTCTGAAACTCACCTCAGTTTTCATCTCCTGGTGCTCGTGTTCTCCATTCAGGCCCCCTTACTAACAATCTCCCCACTTGGAGACTCGGCGCCTTTCCATGCCTCTTTCGTACCGTCTGCAATTTGTCCGCAGGATGAACTGCAAGAGGGGGAACCAATGAGAGACTCGCTGGAGGTGTTTGGTCGGGCACATGTCACTCTCATTTCCCATCACGAAGAAGAATTCACCAGCGGTTCAGCCTGCCACCCCGGATCGACAATAGGGCGTGAAGCCATCCAGCCGTGTTGCGTCCCACTCACAAAAAAGCGACTTGGGAAATGGAGCTCAGGGGCACTGCACTTCCCAAACCTGCAGAGTTCTAAACGATAACTTTCGCCCCAAAATATATTGAGCGCAGGCTACGAAGAGGCGCTGAACGCAAGGCAGAACTGCAGGAAACGGATGTCAACGGGTACATCGGAATGGCCCCGATAGCACATGAAAAGCGCCAGAACGTGGACAATGATGCGGTTGGCCAAAAAGGGCGTATGCGTCTTTTCCTGAATATATTCAGGAAAAGACGCATACGCCCTTTTTGGCCAACCAAGCAACCTGGGAGAGCAAATCAGCACTACAAAGAAATCTCTCGCCCCCCCCCGGGGCAAAAGGGCCAGGCGAAAAAAGTCTAAAAACCAGAAAGGCAGGACAGCCCACGGAGTCAAGGGAGCCTTGTTAAGCTGATGGGCGGGATGTCAATGGCCAACAGCCAATCTTCACAAGTGTATCCTCTTTCCCAAACCATGTAAAACACAGAACCACAGAGCATAGGGCACTTCCACACATGGGCGTTGACCTTGGGAAAATGAAAAAATCAACCAGACACAGGGACCCCAAAGTTGAGGGCTGCTGTCTTGACAAGAACCTCCACTCCGGTACACGTTTCACATCCCAAGAAAGAGCCAAGTGGACAAAGACGAGTGGACAAGTGGACAAAGACAAGTGGACAAGTGGACAAGTGGTGCTACGTAGGTCCAATGGAGTGTCACTCAGCCATGAAATCCACGTCATGAGGCTGGTAGCAGCATCCTGAGTGGATTTAGGTACGATCATCCTCAGTGAAATAAGTCCCACAAAAAAAGAAACTTATGATATCACTTATCGAGGGAATGTAAAAATCGCTCCCCATGCACTGAATCCCCAAACAGAACAGAGTCACGCTTTTAGAAAACACACTTATGCCTGCTTCAGGGGAAAGGTGAGGTGGGGTGACGCATAAAACTCGAGTTTGAAATGAGCACAGATACCCTTCCGAAAACCGAATATGGAATGGACACGACCTACTCCTTGCTCAATCAACTGGACTCACCAGACCCTGTTCATCGCACAAGTATCTATCCGACTAGTAAGCATCTTAAAAGCTAAGTCTTGATATCTCTGTGTAAGTGCATCAAGTGTGTGTAAAGCGGCCTAAAACCAGCAGGGAAAATCAGCTCAGACCCATTCTGAGGATACATTTCCAACATAAAGAAGAAACAAGCAGGGCAAAACAGAGAGAAATTCTTCCAAAATGCGTTCAGGGACTGGCATGCAACCAGGATTGACCACATCTACAGCCCCAGCGGCAGAAGACATAAGGCTGGACACTCTTGGGGCTGAGACGATTGGTGAGGTTGGGAAAGCAAATGCAGACCCTTGAAAGGAATCCTGCGTGCTCCCCATTCCATGGGTCCCAACTCTCCAGGTTCAACGCAATCTTCCGACAGCGAAAGCACTCATTGGAAACCCAGCGGTTGCTACACCGTGGGATCGGGAAAGCTTTCTGAAACTCACCTCAGTTTTCATCTCCTGGTGCTCGTGTTCTCCATTCAGGCCCCCTTACTAACAATCTCCCCACTTGGAGACTCGGCGCCTTTCCATGCCTCTTTCGTACCGTCTGCAATTTGTCCGCAGGATGAACTGCAAGAGGGGGAACCAATGAGAGACTCGCTGGAGGTGTTTGGTCGGGCACATGTCACTCTCATTTCCCATCACGAAGAAGAATTCACCAGCGGTTCAGCCTGCCACCCCGGATCGACAATAGGGCGTGAAGCCATCCAGCCGTGTTGCGTCCCACTCACAAAAAAGCGACTTGGGAAATGGAGCTCAGGGGCACTGCACTTCCCAAACCTGCAGAGTTCTAAACGATAACTATCGCCCCAAAATATATTGAGGTCAGGCTACGAAGAGGCGCTGAACGCAAGGCAGAACTGCAGGAAACGGATGTCAACGGGTACATCGGAATGGCCCCGATAGCACATGAAAAGCGCCAGAACGTGGACAATGATGCGGTTGGCCAAAAAGGGCGTATGCGTTTTTTCCTGAATATATTCAGGAAAAAACGCATACGCCCTTTTTGGCCAACCAAGCAACCTGGGAGAGCAAATCAGCACTACAAAGAAATCTCTCGCCCCCCCCCCCGGGGCAAAAGGGCCAGGCGAAAAAAGTCTAAAAACCAGAAAGGCAGGACAGCCCACGGAGTCAAGGGAGCCTTGTTAAGCTGATGGGCGGGATGTCAATGGCCAACAGCCAATCTTCACAAGTGTATCCTCTTTCCCAAACCATGTAAAACACAGAACCACAGAGCATAGGGCACTTCCACACATGGGCGTTGACCTTGGGAAAATCAAAAAATCAACCAGACACAGGGACCCCAACGTTGAGGGCTGCTGTCTTGACAAGAACCTCCACTCCGGTACACGTTTCATATCCCAGGAAAGAGCCAAGTGGACAAAGACGAGTGGACAAGTGGACAAAGACAAGTGGACAAGTGGACAAGTGGTGCTACGTAGGTCCAATGGAGTGTCACTCAGCCATGAAATCCACGTCATGAGGCTGGTAGCAGCATCCTGAGTGGATTTAGGTACGATCATCCTCAGTGAAATAAGTCCCACAAAAAAAGAAACTTATGATATCACTTATCGAGGGAATGTAAAAATCGCTCCCCATGCACTGAATCCCCAAACAGAACAGAGTCACGCTTTTAGAAAACACACTTATGCCTGCTTCAGGGGAAAGGTGAGGTGGGGTGACGCATAAAACTCGAGTTTGAAATGAGCACAGATACCCTTCCGAAAACCGAATATGGAATGGACACGACCTACTCCTTGCTCAATCAACTGGACTCACCAGACCCTGTTCATCGCACAAGTATCTATCCGACTAGTAAGCATCTTAAAAGCTAAGTCTTGATATCTCTGTGTAAGTGCATCAAGTGTGTGTAAAGCGGCCTAAAACCAGCAGGGAAAATCAGCTCAGACCCATTCTGAGGATACATTTACAACATAAAGAAGAAACAAGCAGGGCAAAACAGAGAGAAATTCTTCCAAAATGCGTTCAGGGACTGGCATGCAACCAGGATTGACCACATCTACAGCCCCAGCGGCAGAAGACATAAGGCTGGACACTCTTGGGGCTGAGACGATTGGTGAGGTTGGGAAAGCAAATGCAGACCCTTGAAAGGAATCCTGCGTGCTCCCCATTCCATGGGTCCCAACTCTCCAGGTTCAACGCAATCTTCCGACAGCGAAAGCACTCATTGGAAACCCAGCGGTTGCTACACCGTGGGATCGGGAAAGCTTTCTGAAACTCTACCTCAGTTTTCATCTCCTGGTGCTCGTGTTCTCCATTCAGGCCCCCTTACTAACAATCTCCCCACTTGGAGACTCGGCGCCTTTCCATGCCTCTTTCGTACCGTCTGCAATTTGTCCGCAGGATGAACTGCAAGAGGGGGAACCAATGAGAGACTCGCTGGAGGTGTTTGGTCGGGCACATGTCACTCTCATTTCCCATCACGAAGAAGAATTCACCAGCGGTTCAGCCTGCCACCCCGGATCGACAATAGGGCGTGAAGCCATCCAGCCGTGTTGCGTCCCACTCACAAAAAAGCGACTTGGGAAATGGAGCTCAGGGGCACTGCACTTCCCAAACCTGCAGAGTTCTAAACGATAACTTTCGCCCCAAAATATATTGAGCGCAGGCTACGAAGAGGCGCTGAACGCAAGGCAGAACTGCAGGAAACGGATGTCAACGGGTACATCGGAATGGCCCCGATAGCACATGAAAAGCGCCAGAACGTGGACAATGATGCGGTTGGCCAAAAAGGGCGTATGCGTTTTTTCCTGAATATATTCAGGAAAAAACGCATACGCCCTTTTTGGCCAACCAAGCAACCTGGGAGAGCAAATCAGCACTACAAAGAAATCTCTCGCCCCCCCCCGGGGCAAAAGGGCCAGGCGAAAAAAGTCTAAAAACCAGAAAGGCAGGACAGCCCACGGAGTCAAGGGAGCCTTGTTAAGCTGATGGGCGGGATGTCAATGGCCAACAGCCAATCTTCACAAGTGTATCCTCTTTCCCAAACCATGTAAAACACAGAACCACAGAGCATAGGGCACTTCCACACATGGGCGTTGACCTTGGGAAAATGAAAAAATCAACCAGACACAGGGACCCCAAAGTTGAGGGCTGCTGTCTTGACAAGAACCTCCACTCCGGTACACGTTTCATATCCCAGGAAAGAGCCAAGTGGACAAAGACGAGTGGACAAGTGGACAAAGACAAGTGGACAAGTGGACAAGTGGTGCTACGTAGGTCCAATGGAGTGTCACTCAGCCATGAAATCCACGTCATGAGGCTGGTAGCAGCATCCTGAGTGGATTTAGGTACGATCATCCTCAGTGAAATAAGTCCCACAAAAAAAGAAACTTATGATATCACTTATCGAGGGAATGTAAAAATCGCTCCCCATGCACTGAATCCCCAAACAGAACAGAGTCACGCTTTTAGAAAACACACTTATGCCTGCTTCAGGGGAAAGGTGAGGTGGGGTGACGCATAAAACTCGAGTTTGAAATGAGCACAGATACCCTTCTGAAAACCGAATATGGAATGGACACGACCTACTCCTTGCTCAATCAACTGGACTCACCAGACCCTGTTCATCGCACAAGTATCTATCCGACTAGTAAGCATCTTAAAAGCTAAGTCTTGATATCTCTGTGTAAGTGCATCAAGTGTGTGTAAAGCGGCCTAAAACCAGCAGGGAAAATCAGCTCAGACCCATTCTGAGGATACATTTCCAACATAAAGAAGAAACAAGCAGGGCAAAACAGAGAGAAATTCTTCCAAAATGCGTTCAGGGACTGGCATGCAACCAGGATTGACCACATCTACAGCCCCAGCGGCAGAAGACATAAGGCTGGACACTCTTGGGGCTGAGACGATTGGTGAGGTTGGGAAAGCAAATGCAGACCCTTGAAAGGAATCCTGCGTGCTCCCCATTCCATGGGTCCCAACTCTCCAGGTTCAACGCAATCTTCCGACAGCGAAAGCACTCATTGGAAACCCAGCGGTTGCTACACCGTGGGATCGGGAAAGCTTTCTGAAACTCACCTCAGTTTTCATCTCCTGGTGCTCGTGTTCTCCATTCAGGCCCCCTTACTAACAATCTCCCCACTTGGAGACTCGGCGCCTTTCCATGCCTCTTTCGTACCGTCTGCAATTTGTCCGCAGGATGAACTGCAAGAGGGGGAACCAATGAGAGACTCGCTGGAGGTGTTTGGTCGGGCACATGTCACTCTCATTTCCCATCACGAAGAAGAATTCACCAGCGGTTCAGCCTGCCACCCCGGATCGACAATAGGGCGTGAAGCCATCCAGCCGTGTTGCGTCCCACTCACAAAAAAGCGACTTGGGAAATGGAGCTCAGGGGCACTGCACTTCCCAAACCTGCAGAGTTCTAAACGATAACTATCGCCCCAAAATATATTGAGGTCAGGCTACGAAGAGGCGCTGAACGCAAGGCAGAACTGCAGGAAACGGATGTCAACGGGTACATCGGAATGGCCCCGATAGCACATGAAAAGCGCCAGAACGTGGACAATGATGCGGTTGGCCAAAAAGGGCGTATGCGTTTTTTCCTGAATATATTCAGGAAAAAACGCATACGCCCTTTTTGGCCAACCAAGCAACCTGGGAGAGCAAATCAGCACTACAAAGAAATCTCTCGCCCCCCCCCCACCCCGGGGCAAAAGGGCCAGGCGAAAAAAGTCTAAAAACCAGAAAGGCAGGACAGCCCACGGAGTCAAGGGAGCCTTGTTAAGCTGATGGGCGGGATGTCAATGGCCAACAGCCAATCTTCACAAGTGTATCCTCTTTCCCAAACCATGTAAAACACAGAACCACAGAGCATAGGGCACTTCCACACATGGGCGTTGACCTTGGGAAAATCAAAAAATCAACCAGACACAGGGACCCCAAAGTTGAGGGCTGCTGTCTTGACAAGAACCTCCACTCCGGTACACGTTTCATATCCCAGGAAAGAGCCAAGTGGACAAAGACGAGTGGACAAGTGGACAAAGACAAGTGGACAAGTGGACAAGTGGTGCTACGTAGGTCCAATGGAGTGTCACTCAGCCATGAAATCCACGTCATGAGGCTGGTAGCAGCATCCTGAGTGGATTTAGGTACGATCATCCTCAGTGAAATAAGTCCCACAAAAAAAGAAACTTATGATATCACTTATCGAGGGAATGTAAAAATCGCTCCCCATGCACTGAATCCCCAAACAGAACAGAGTCACGCTTTTAGAAAACACACTTATGCCTGCTTCAGGGGAAAGGTGAGGTGGGGTGACGCATAAAACTCGAGTTTGAAATGAGCACAGATACCCTTCCGAAAACCGAATATGGAATGGACACGACCTACTCCTTGCTCAATCAACTGGACTCACCAGACCCTGTTCATCGCACAAGTATCTATCCGACTAGTAAGCATCTTAAAAGCTAAGTCTTGATATCTCTGTGTAAGTGCATCAAGTGTGTGTAAAGCGGCCTAAAACCAGCAGGGAAAATCAGCTCAGACCCATTCTGAGGATACATTTACAACATAAAGAAGAAACAAGCAGGGCAAAACAGAGAGAAATTCTTCCAAAATGCGTTCAGGGACTGGCATGCAACCAGGATTGACCACATCTACAGCCCCAGCGGCAGAAGACATAAGGCTGGACACTCTTGGGGCTGAGACGATTGGTGAGGTTGGGAAAGCAAATGCAGACCCTTGAAAGGAATCCTGCGTGCTCCCCATTCCATGGGTCCCAACTCTCCAGGTTCAACGCAATCTTCCGACAGCGAAAGCACTCATTGGAAACCCAGCGGTTGCTACACCGTGGGATCGGGAAAGCTTTCTGAAACTCTACCTCAGTTTTCATCTCCTGGTGCTCGTGTTCTCCATTCAGGCCCCCTTACTAACAATCTCCCCACTTGGAGACTCGGCGCCTTTCCATGCCTCTTTCGTACCGTCTGCAATTTGTCCGCAGGATGAACTGCAAGAGGGGGAACCAATGAGAGACTCGCTGGAGGTGTTTGGTCGGGCACATGTCACTCTCATTTCCCATCACGAAGAAGAATTCACCAGCGGTTCAGCCTGCCACCCCGGATCGACAATAGGGCGTGAAGCCATCCAGCCGTGTTGCGTCCCACTCACAAAAAAGCGACTTGGGAAATGGAGCTCAGGGGCACTGCACTTCCCAAACCTGCAGAGTTCTAAACGATAACTTTCGCCCCAAAATATATTGAGCGCAGGCTACGAAGAGGCGCTGAACGCAAGGCAGAACTGCAGGAAACGGATGTCAACGGGTACATCGGAATGGCCCCGATAGCACATGAAAAGCGCCAGAACGTGGACAATGATGCGGTTGGCCAAAAAGGGCGTATGCGTTTTTTCCTGAATATATTCAGGAAAAAACGCATACGCCCTTTTTGGCCAACCAAGCAACCTGGGAGAGCAAATCAGCACTACAAAGAAATCTCTCGCCCCCCCCCGGGGCAAAAGGGCCAGGCGAAAAAAGTCTAAAAACCAGAAAGGCAGGACAGCCCACGGAGTCAAGGGAGCCTTGTTAAGCTGATGGGCGGGATGTCAATGGCCAACAGCCAATCTTCACAAGTGTATCCTCTTTCCCAAACCATGTAAAACACAGAACCACAGAGCATAGGGCACTTCCACACATGGGCGTTGACCTTGGGAAAATGAAAAAATCAACCAGACACAGGGACCCCAAAGTTGAGGGCTGCTGTCTTGACAAGAACCTCCACTCCGGTACACGTTTCATATCCCAGGAAAGAGCCAAGTGGACAAAGACGAGTGGACAAGTGGACAAAGACAAGTGGACAAGTGGACAAGTGGTGCTACGTAGGTCCAATGGAGTGTCACTCAGCCATGAAATCCACGTCATGAGGCTGGTAGCAGCATCCTGAGTGGATTTAGGTACGATCATCCTCAGCGAAATAAGTCCCACAAAAAAAGAAACTTATGATATCACTTATCGAGGGAATGTAAAAATCGCTCCCCATGCACTGAATCCCCAAACAGAACAGAGTCACGCTTTTAGAAAACACACTTATGCCTGCTTCAGGGGAAAGGTGAGGTGGGGTGACGCATAAAACTCGAGTTTGAAATGAGCACAGATACCCTTCTGAAAACCGAATATGGAATGGACACGACCTACTCCTTGCTCAATCAACTGGACTCACCAGACCCTGTTCATCGCACAAGTATCTATCCGACTAGTAAGCATCTTCAAAGCTAAGTCTTGATATATCTGTGTAAGTGCATCAAGTGTGTGTAAAGCGGCCTAAAACCAGCAGGGAAAATCAGCTCAGACCCATTCTGAGGATACATTTCCAACATAAAGAAGAAACAAGCAGGGCAAAACAGAGAGAAATTCTTCCAAAATGCGTTCAGGGACTGGCATGCAACCAGGATTGACCACATCTACAGCCCCAGCGGCAGCAGACATAAGGCTGGACACTCTTGGGGCTGAGACGATTGGTGAGGTTGGGAAAGCAAATGCAGACCCTTGAAAGGAATCCTGCGTGCTCCCCATTCCATGGGTCCCAACTCTCCAGGTTCAACGCAATCTTCCGACAGCGAAAGCACTCATTGGAAACCCAGCGGTTGCTACACCGTGGGATCGGGAAAGCTTTCTGAAACTCACCTCAGTTTTCATCTCCTGGTGCTCGTGTTCTCCATTCAGGCCCCCTTACTAACAATCTCCCCACTTGGAGACTCGGCGCCTTTCCATGCCTCTTTCGTACCGTCTGCAATTTGTCCGCAGGATGAACTGCAAGAGGGGGAACCAATGAGAGACTCGCTGGAGGTGTTTGGTCGGGCACATGTCACTCTCATTTGCCATCACGAAGAAGAATTCACCAGCGGTTCAGCCTGCCACCCCGGATCGACAATAGGGCGTGAAGCCATCCAGCCGTGTTGCGTCCCACTCACAAAAAAGCGACTTGGGAAATGGAGCTCAGGGGCACTGCACTTCCCAAACCTGCAGAGTTCTAAACGATAACTATCGCCCCAAAATATATTGAGGTCAGGCTACGAAGAGGCGCTGAACGCAAGGCAGAACTGCAGGAAACGGATGTCAACGGGTACATCGGAATGGCCCCGATAGCACATGAAAAGCGCCAGAACGTGGACAATGATGCGTTTGGCCAAAAAGGGCGTATGCGTTTTTTCCTGAATATATTCAGGAAAAAACGCATACGCCCTTTTTGGCCAACCAAGCAACCTGGGAGAGCAAATCAGCACTACAAAGAAATCTCTCGCCCCCCCCCCCGGGGCAAAAGGGCCAGGCGAAAAAAGTCTAAAAACCAGAAAGGCAGGACAGCCCACGGAGTCAAGGGAGCCTTGTTAAGCTGATGGGCGGGATGTCAATGGCCAACAGCCAATCTTCACAAGTGTATCCTCTTTCCCAAACCATGTAAAACACAGAACCACAGAGCATAGGGCACTTCCACACATGGGCGTTGACCTTGGGAAAATGAAAAAATCAACCAGACACAGGGACCCCAAAGTTGAGGGCTGCTGTCTTGACAAGAACCTCCACTCCGGTACACGTTTCATATCCCAGGAAAGAGCCAAGTGGACAAAGACGAGTGGACAAGTGGACAAAGACAAGTGGACAAGTGGTGCTACGTAGGTCCAATGGAGTGTCACTCAGCCATGAAATCCACGTCATGAGGCTGGTAGCTGCATCCTGAGTGGATTTAGGTACGATCATCCTCAGTGAAATAAGTCCCACAAAAAAAGAAACTTATGATATCACTTATCGAGGGAATGTAAAAATCGCTCCCCATGCACTGAATCCCCAAACAGAACAGAGTCACGCTTTTAGAAAACACACTTATGCCTGCTTCAGGGCAAAGGTGAGGTGGGGTGACGCATAAAACTCGAGTTTGAAATGAGCACAGATACCCTTCCGAAAACCGAATATGGAATGGACACGACCTACTCCTTGCTCAATCAACTGGACTCACCAGACCCTGTTCATCGCACAAGTATCTATCCGACTAGTAAGCATCTTAAAAGCTAAGTCTTGATATCTCTGTGTAAGTGCATCAAGTGTGTGTAAAGCGGCCTAAAACCAGCAGGGAAAATCAGCTCAGACCCATTCTGAGGATACATTTCCAACATAAAGAAGAAACAAGCAGGGCAAAACAGAGAGAAATTCTTCCAAAATGCGTTCAGGGACTGGCATGCAACCAGGATTGACCACATCTACAGCCCCAGCGGCAGAAGACATAAGGCTGGACACTCTTGGGGCTGAGACGATTGGTGAGGTTGGGAAAGCAAATGCAGACCCTTGAAAGGAATCCTGCGTGCTCCCCATTCCATGGGTCCCAACTCTCCAGGTTCAACGCAATCTTCCGACAGCGAAAGCACTCATTGGAAACCCAGCGGATGCTACACCGTGGGATCGGGAAAGCTTTCTGAAACTCACCTCAGTTTTCATCTCCTGGTGCTCGTGTTCTCCATTCAGGCCCCCTTACTAACAATCTCCCCAGTTGGAGACTCGGCGCCTTTCCATGCCTCTTTCGTACCGTCTGCAATTTGTCCGCAGGATGAACTGCAAGAGGGGGAACCAATGAGAGACTCGCTGGAGGTGTTTGGTCGGGCACATGTCACTCTCATTTCCCATCACGAAGAAGAATTCACCAGCGGTTCAGCCTGCCACCCCGGATCGACAATAGGGCGTGAAGCCATCCAGCCGTGTTGCGTCCCACTCACAAAAAAGCGACTTGGGAAATGGAGCTCAGGGACACTGCACTTCCCAAACCTGCAGAGTTCTAAACGATAACTATCGCCCCAAAATATATTGAGGTCAGGCTACGAAGAGGCGCTGAACGCAAGGCAGAACTGCAGGAAACGGATGTCAACGGGTACATCGGAATGGCCCCGATAGCACATGAAAAGCGCCAGAACGTGGACAATGATGCGGTTGGCCAAAAAGGGCGTATGCGTTTTTTCCTGAATATATTCAGGAAAAAACGCATACGCCCTTTTTGGCCAACCAAGCAACCTGGGAGAGCAAATCAGCACTACAAAGAAATCTCTCGCCCCCCCCCCCACCCCGGGGCAAAAGGGCCAGGCGAAAAAAGTCTAAAAACCAGAAAGGCAGGACAGCCCACGGAGTCAAGGGAGCCTTGTTAAGCTGATGGGCGGGATGTCAATGGCCAACAGCCAATCTTCACAAGTGTATCCTCTTTCCCAAACCATGTAAAACACAGAACCACAGAGCATAGGGCACTTCCACACATGGGCGTTGACCTTGGGAAAATCAAAAAATCAACCAGACACAGGGACCCCAAAGTTGAGGGCTGCTGTCTTGACAAGAACCTCCACTCCGGTACACGTTTCATATCCCAGGAAAGAGCCAAGTGGACAAAGACGAGTGGACAAGTGGACAAAGACAAGTGGACAAGTGGACAAGTGGTGCTACGTAGGTCCAATGGAGTGTCACTCAGCCAAGAAATCCACGTCATGAGGCTGGTAGCAGCATCCTGAGTGGATTTAGGTACGATCATCCTCAGTGAAATAAGTCCCACAAAAAAAGAAACTTATGATATCACTTATCGAGGGAATGTAAAAATCGCTCCCCATGCACTGAATCCCCAAACAGAACAGAGTCACGCTTTTAGAAAACACACTTATGCCTGCTTCAGGGGAAAGGTGAGGTGGGGTGACGCATAAAACTCGAGTTTGAAATGAGCACAGATACCCTTCCGAAAACCGAATATGGAATGGACACGACCTACTCCTTGCTCAATCAACTGGACTCACCAGACCCTGTTCATCGCACAAGTATCTATCCGACTAGTAAGCATCTTAAAAGCTAAGTCTTGATATCTCTGTGTAAGTGCATCAAGTGTGTGTAAAGCGGCCTAAAACCAGCAGGGAAAATCAGCTCAGACCCATTCTGAGGATACATTTACAACATAAAGAAGAAACAAGCAGGGCAAAACAGAGAGAAATTCTTCCAAAATGCGTTCAGGGACTGGCATGCAACCAGGATTGACCACATCTACAGCCCCAGCGGCAGAAGACATAAGGCTGGACACTCTTGGGGCTGAGACGATTGGTGAGGTTGGGAAAGCAAATGCAGACCCTTGAAAGGAATCCTGCGTGCTCCCCATTCCATGGCTCCCAACTCTCCAGGTTCAACGCAATCTTCCGACAGCGAAAGCACTCATTGGAAACCCAGCGGTTGCTACACCGTGGGATCGGGAAAGCTTTCTGAAACTCACCTCAGTTTTCATCTCCTGGTGCTCGTGTTCTCCATTCAGGCCCCCTTACTAACAATCTCCCCACTTGGAGACTCGGCGCCTTTCCATGCCTCTTTCGTACCGTCTGCAATTTGTCCGCAGGATGAACTGCAAGAGGGGGAACCAATGAGAGACTCGCTGGAGGTGTTTGGTCGGGCACATGTCACTCTCATTTCCCATCACGAAGAAGAATTCACCAGCGGTTCAGCCTGCCACCCCGGATCGACAATAGGGCGTGAAGCCATCCAGCCGTGTTGCGGCCCACTCACAAAAAAGCGACTTGGGAAATGGAGCTCAGGGGCACTGCACTTCCCAAACCTGCAGAGTTCTAAACGATAACTTTCGCCCCAAAATATATTGAGCGAAGGCTACGAAGAGGCGCTGAACGCAAGGCAGAACTGCAGGAAACGGATGTCAACGGGTACATCGGAATGGCCCCGATAGCACATGAAAAGCGCCAGAACGTGGACAATGATGCGGTTGGCCAAAAAGGGCGTATGCGTTTTTTCCTGAATATATTCAGGAAAAAACGCATACGCCCTTTTTGGCCAACCAAGCAACCTGGGAGAGCAAATCAGCACTACAAAGAAATCTCTCGCCCCCCCCCCCTGGGCAAAAGGGCCAGGCGAAAAAAGTCTAAAAACCAGAAAGGCAGGACAGCCCACGGAGTCAAGGGAGCCTTGTTAAGCTGATGGGCGGGATGTCAATGGCCAACAGCCAATCTTCACAAGTGTATCCTCTTTCCCAAACCATGTAAAACACAGAACCACAGAGCATAGGGCACTTCCACACATGGGCGTTGACCTTGGGAAAATGAAAAAATCAACCAGACACAGGGACCCCACAGTTGAGGGCTGCTGTCTTGACAAGAACCTCCACTCCGGTACACGTTTCACATCCCAAGAAAGAGCCAAGTGGACAAAGACGAGTGGACAAGTGGACAAAGACAAGTGGACAAGTGGACAAGTGGTGCTACGTAGGTCCAATGGAGTGTCACTCAGCCATGAAATCCACGTCATGAGGCTGGTAGCAGCATCCTGAGTGGATTTAGGTACGATCATCCTCAGTGAAATAAGTCCCACAAAAAAAGAAACTTATGATATCACTTATCGAGGGAATGTAAAAATCGCTCCCCATGCACTGAATCCCCAAACAGAACAGAGTCACGCTTTTAGAAAACACACTTATGCCTGCTTCAGGGGAAAGGTGAGGTGGGGTGACGCATAAAACTCGAGTTTGAAATGAGCACAGATACCCTTCCGAAAACCGAATATGGAATGGACACGACCTACTCCTTGCTCAATCAACTGGACTCACCAGACCCTGTTCATCGCACAAGTATCTATCCGACTAGTAAGCATCTTAAAAGCTAAGTCTTGATATCTCTGTGTAAGTGCATCAAGGGTGTGTAAAGCGGCCTAAAACCAGCAGGGAAAATCAGCTCAGACCCATTCTGAGGATACATTTCCAACATAAAGAAGAAACAAGCAGGGCAAAACAGAGAGAAATTCTTCCAAAATGCGTTCAGGGACTGGCATGCAACCAGGATTGACCACATCTACAGCCCCAGCGGCAGAAGACATAAGGCTGGACACTCTTGGGGCTGAGACGATTGGTGAGGTTGGGAAAGCAAATGCAGACCCTTGAAAGGAATCCTGCGTGCTCCCCATTCCATGGCTCCCAACTCTCCAGGTTCAACGCAATCTTCTGACAGCGAAAGCACTCATTGGAAACCCAGCGGATGCTACACCGTGGGATCGGGAAAGCTTTCTGAAACTCACCTCAGTTTTCCTCTCCTGGTGCTCGTGTTCTCCATTCAGGCCCCCTTACTAACAATCTCCCCACTTGGAGACTCGGCGCCTTTCCATGCCTCTTTCGTACCGTCTGCAATTTGTCCGCAGGATGAACTGCAAGAGGGGGAACCAATGAGAGACTCGCTGGAGGTGTTTGGTCGGGCACATGTCACTCTCATTTCCCATCACGAAGAAGAATTCACCATCGGTTCAGCCTGCCACCGCGGATCGACAATAGGGCGTGAAGCCATCCAGCCGTGTTGCGTCCCACTCACAAAAAAGCGACTTGGGAAATGGAGCTCAGGGGCCCTGCACTTCCCAAACCTGCAGAGTTCTAAACGATAACTATCGCCCCAAAATATATTGAGGTCAGGCTACGAAGAGGCGCTGAACGCAAGGCAGAACTGCAGGAAACGGATGTCAACGGGTACATCGGAATGGCCCCGATAGCACATGAAAAGCGCCAGAACGTGGACAATGATGCGGTTGGCCAAAAAGGGCGTATGCGTTTTTTCCTGAATATATTCAGGAAAAAACGCATACGCCCTTTATGGCCAACCAAGCAACCTGGGAGAGCAAATCAGCACTACAAAGAAATCTCTCGCCCCCCCCCCCCCCGGGGCAAAAGGGCCAGGCGAAAAAAGTCTAAAAACCAGAAAGGCAGGACAGCCCACGGAGTCAAGGGAGCCTTGTTAAGCTGATGGGCGGGATGTCAATGGCCAACAGCCAATCTTCACAAGTGTATCCTCTTTCCCAAACCATGTAAAACACAGAACCACAGAGCATAGGGCACTTCCACACATGGGCGTTGACCTTGGGAAAATGAAAAAATCAACCAGACACAGGGACCCCAAAGTTGAGGGCTGCTGTCTTGACAAGAACCTCCACTCCGGTACACGTTTCATATCCCAGGAAAGAGCCAAGTGGACAAAGACGAGTGGACAAGTGGACAAAGACAAGTGGACAAGTGGACAAGTGGTGCTACGTAGGTCCAATGGAGTGTCACTCAGCCATGAAATCCACGTCATGAGGCTGGTAGCAGCATCCTGAGTGGATTTAGGTACGATCATCCTCAGTGAAATAAGTCCCACAAAAAAAGAAACTTATGATATCACTTATCGAGGGAATGTAAAAATCGCTCCCCATGAACGGAATCCCCAAGCAGAACAGAGTCACGCTTTTAGAAAACACACTTATGCCTGCTTCAGGGGAAAGGTGAGGTGCGGTGACGCATAAAACTCGAGTTTGAAATGAGCACAGATACCCTTCCGAAAACCGAATATGGAATGGACACGACCTACTCCTTGCTCAATCAACTGGACTCACCAGACCCTGTTCATCGCACAAGTATCTATCCGACTAGTAAGCATCTTAAAAGCTAAGTCTTGATATCTCTGTGTAAGTGCATCAAGTGTGTGTAAAGCGGCCTAAAACCAGCAGGGAAAATCAGCTCAGACCCATTCTGAGGATACATTTCCAACACAAAGAAGAAACAAGCAGGGCAAAACAGAGAGAAATTCTTCCAAAATGCGTTCAGGGACTGGCATGCAACCAGGATTGACCACATCTACAGCCCCAGCGGCAGAAGACATAAGGCTGGACACTCTTGGGGCTGAGACGATTGGTGAGGTTGGGAAAGCAAATGCAGACCCTTGAAAGGAATCCTGCGTGCTCCCCATTCCATGGCTCCCAACTCTCCAGGTTCAACGCAATCTTCCGACAGCGAAAGCACTCATTGGAAACCCAGCGGATGCTACACCGTGGGATCGGGAAAGCTTTCTGAAACTCACCTCAGTTTTCCTCTCCTGGTGCTCGTGTTCTCCATTCAGGCCCCCTTACTAACAATCTCCCCACTTGGAGACTCGGCGCCTTTCCATGCCTCTTTCGTACCGTCTGCAATTTGTCCGCAGGATGAACTGCAAGAGGGGGAACCAATGAGAGACTCGCTGGAGGTGTTTGGTCGGGCACATGTCACTCTCATTTCCCATCACGAAGAAGAATTCACCAGCGGTTCAGCCTGCCACCCCGGATCGACAATAGGGCGTGAAGCCATCCAGCCGTGTTGCGTCCCACTCACAAAAAAGCGACTTGGGAAATGGAGCTCAGGGACACTGCACTTCCCAAACCTGCAGAGTTCTAAACGATAACTATCGCCCCAAAATATATTGAGGTCAGGCTACGAAGAGGCGCTGAACGCAAGGCAGAACTGCAGGAAACGGATGTCAACGGGTACATCGGAATGGCCCCGATAGCACATGAAAAGCGCCAGAACGTGGACAATGATGCGGTTGGCCAAAAAGGGCGTATGCGTTTTTTCCTGAATATATTCAGGAAAAAACGCATACGCCCTTTTTGGCCAACCAAGCAACCTGGGAGAGCAAATCAGCACTACAAAGAAATCTCTCGCCCCCCCCCCCACCCCGGGGCAAAAGGGCCAGGCGAAAAAAGTCTAAAAACCAGAAAGGCAGGACAGCCCACGGAGTCAAGGGAGCCTTGTTAAGCTGATGGGCGGGATGTCAATGGCCAACAGCCAATCTTCACAAGTGTATCCTCTTTCCCAAACCATGTAAAACACAGAACCACAGAGCATAGGGCACTTCCACACATGGGCGTTGACCTTGGGAAAATCAAAAAATCAACCAGACACAGGGACCCCAAAGTTGAGGGCTGCTGTCTTGACAAGAACCTCCACTCCGGTACACGTTTCATATCCCAGGAAAGAGCCAAGTGGACAAAGACGAGTGGACAAGTGGACAAAGACAAGTGGACAAGTGGACAAGTGGTGCTACGTAGGTCCAATGGAGTGTCACTCAGCCAAGAAATCCACGTCATGAGGCTGGTAGCAGCATCCTGAGTGGATTTAGGTACGATCATCCTCAGTGAAATAAGTCCCACAAAAAAAGAAACTTATGATATCACTTATCGAGGGAATGTAAAAATCGCTCCCCATGCACTGAATCCCCAAACAGAACAGAGTCACGCTTTTAGAAAACACACTTATGCCTGCTTCAGGGGAAAGGTGAGGTGGGGTGACGCATAAAACTCGAGTTTGAAATGAGCACAGATACCCTTCCGAAAACCGAATATGGAATGGACACGACCTACTCCTTGCTCAATCAACTGGACTCACCAGACCCTGTTCATCGCACAAGTATCTATCCGACTAGTAAGCATCTTAAAAGCTAAGTCTTGATATCTCTGTGTAAGTGCATCAAGTGTGTGTAAAGCGGCCTAAAACCAGCAGGGAAAATCAGCTCAGACCCATTCTGAGGATACATTTACAACATAAAGAAGAAACAAGCAGGGCAAAACAGAGAGAAATTCTTCCAAAATGCGTTCAGGGACTGGCATGCAACCAGGATTGACCACATCTACAGCCCCAGCGGCAGAAGACATAAGGCTGGACACTCTTGGGGCTGAGACGATTGGTGAGGTTGGGAAAGCAAATGCAGACCCTTGAAAGGAATCCTGCGTGCTCCCCATTCCATGGCTCCCAACTCTCCAGGTTCAACGCAATCTTCCGACAGCGAAAGCACTCATTGGAAACCCAGCGGTTGCTACACCGTGGGATCGGGAAAGCTTTCTGAAACTCACCTCAGTTTTCATCTCCTGGTGCTCGTGTTCTCCATTCAGGCCCCCTTACTAACAATCTCCCCACTTGGAGACTCGGCGCCTTTCCATGCCTCTTTCGTACCGTCTGCAATTTGTCCGCAGGATGAACTGCAAGAGGGGGAACCAATGAGAGACTCGCTGGAGGTGTTTGGTCGGGCACATGTCACTCTCATTTCCCATCACGAAGAAGAATTCACCAGCGGTTCAGCCTGCCACCCCGGATCGACAATAGGGCGTGAAGCCATCCAGCCGTGTTGCGGCCCACTCACAAAAAAGCGACTTGGGAAATGGAGCTCAGGGGCACTGCACTTCCCAAACCTGCAGAGTTCTAAACGATAACTTTCGCCCCAAAATATATTGAGCGAAGGCTACGAAGAGGCGCTGAACGCAAGGCAGAACTGCAGGAAACGGATGTCAACGGGTACATCGGAATGGCCCCGATAGCACATGAAAAGCGCCAGAACGTGGACAATGATGCGGTTGGCCAAAAAGGGCGTATGCGTTTTTTCCTGAATATATTCAGGAAAAAACGCATACGCCCTTTTTGGCCAACCAAGCAACCTGGGAGAGCAAATCAGCACTACAAAGAAATCTCTCGCCCCCCCCCCCTGGGCAAAAGGGCCAGGCGAAAAAAGTCTAAAAACCAGAAAGGCAGGACAGCCCACGGAGTCAAGGGAGCCTTGTTAAGCTGATGGGCGGGATGTCAATGGCCAACAGCCAATCTTCACAAGTGTATCCTCTTTCCCAAACCATGTAAAACACAGAACCACAGAGCATAGGGCACTTCCACACATGGGCGTTGACCTTGGGAAAATGAAAAAATCAACCAGACACAGGGACCCCACAGTTGAGGGCTGCTGTCTTGACAAGAACCTCCACTCCGGTACACGTTTCACATCCCAAGAAAGAGCCAAGTGGACAAAGACGAGTGGACAAGTGGACAAAGACAAGTGGACAAGTGGACAAGTGGTGCTACGTAGGTCCAATGGAGTGTCACTCAGCCATGAAATCCACGTCATGAGGCTGGTAGCAGCATCCTGAGTGGATTTAGGTACGATCATCCTCAGTGAAATAAGTCCCACAAAAAAAGAAACTTATGATATCACTTATCGAGGGAATGTAAAAATCGCTCCCCATGCACTGAATCCCCAAACAGAACAGAGTCACGCTTTTAGAAAACACACTTATGCCTGCTTCAGGGGAAAGGTGAGGTGGGGTGACGCATAAAACTCGAGTTTGAAATGAGCACAGATACCCTTCCGAAAACCGAATATGGAATGGACACGACCTACTCCTTGCTCAATCAACTGGACTCACCAGACCCTGTTCATCGCACAAGTATCTATCCGACTAGTAAGCATCTTAAAAGCTAAGTCTTGATATCTCTGTGTAAGTGCATCAAGGGTGTGTAAAGCGGCCTAAAACCAGCAGGGAAAATCAGCTCAGACCCATTCTGAGGATACATTTCCAACATAAAGAAGAAACAAGCAGGGCAAAACAGAGAGAAATTCTTCCAAAATGCGTTCAGGGACTGGCATGCAACCAGGATTGACCACATCTACAGCCCCAGCGGCAGAAGACATAAGGCTGGACACTCTTGGGGCTGAGACGATTGGTGAGGTTGGGAAAGCAAATGCAGACCCTTGAAAGGAATCCTGCGTGCTCCCCATTCCATGGCTCCCAACTCTCCAGGTTCAACGCAATCTTCTGACAGCGAAAGCACTCATTGGAAACCCAGCGGATGCTACACCGTGGGATCGGGAAAGCTTTCTGAAACTCACCTCAGTTTTCCTCTCCTGGTGCTCGTGTTCTCCATTCAGGCCCCCTTACTAACAATCTCCCCACTTGGAGACTCGGCGCCTTTCCATGCCTCTTTCGTACCGTCTGCAATTTGTCCGCAGGATGAACTGCAAGAGGGGGAACCAATGAGAGACTCGCTGGAGGTGTTTGGTCGGGCACATGTCACTCTCATTTCCCATCACGAAGAAGAATTCACCATCGGTTCAGCCTGCCACCGCGGATCGACAATAGGGCGTGAAGCCATCCAGCCGTGTTGCGTCCCACTCACAAAAAAGCGACTTGGGAAATGGAGCTCAGGGGCCCTGCACTTCCCAAACCTGCAGAGTTCTAAACGATAACTATCGCCCCAAAATATATTGAGGTCAGGCTACGAAGAGGCGCTGAACGCAAGGCAGAACTGCAGGAAACGGATGTCAACGGGTACATCGGAATGGCCCCGATAGCACATGAAAAGCGCCAGAACGTGGACAATGATGCGGTTGGCCAAAAAGGGCGTATGCGTTTTTTCCTGAATATATTCAGGAAAAAACGCATACGCCCTTTATGGCCAACCAAGCAACCTGGGAGAGCAAATCAGCACTACAAAGAAATCTCTCGCCCCCCCCCCCCCCGGGGCAAAAGGGCCAGGCGAAAAAAGTCTAAAAACCAGAAAGGCAGGACAGCCCACGGAGTCAAGGGAGCCTTGTTAAGCTGATGGGCGGGATGTCAATGGCCAACAGCCAATCTTCACAAGTGTATCCTCTTTCCCAAACCATGTAAAACACAGAACCACAGAGCATAGGGCACTTCCACACATGGGCGTTGACCTTGGGAAAATGAAAAAATCAACCAGACACAGGGACCCCAAAGTTGAGGGCTGCTGTCTTGACAAGAACCTCCACTCCGGTACACGTTTCATATCCCAGGAAAGAGCCAAGTGGACAAAGACGAGTGGACAAGTGGACAAAGACAAGTGGACAAGTGGACAAGTGGTGCTACGTAGGTCCAATGGAGTGTCACTCAGCCATGAAATCCACGTCATGAGGCTGGTAGCAGCATCCTGAGTGGATTTAGGTACGATCATCCTCAGTGAAATAAGTCCCACAAAAAAAGAAACTTATGATATCACTTATCGAGGGAATGTAAAAATCGCTCCCCATGAACGGAATCCCCAAGCAGAACAGAGTCACGCTTTTAGAAAACACACTTATGCCTGCTTCAGGGGAAAGGTGAGGTGCGGTGACGCATAAAACTCGAGTTTGAAATGAGCACAGATACCCTTCCGAAAACCGAATATGGAATGGACACGACCTACTCCTTGCTCAATCAACTGGACTCACCAGACCCTGTTCATCGCACAAGTATCTATCCGACTAGTAAGCATCTTAAAAGCTAAGTCTTGATATCTCTGTGTAAGTGCATCAAGTGTGTGTAAAGCGGCCTAAAACCAGCAGGGAAAATCAGCTCAGACCCATTCTGAGGATACATTTCCAACACAAAGAAGAAACAAGCAGGGCAAAACAGAGAGAAATTCTTCCAAAATGCGTTCAGGGACTGGCATGCAACCAGGATTGACCACATCTACAGCCCCAGCGGCAGAAGACATAAGGCTGGACACTCTTGGGGCTGAGACGATTGGTGAGGTTGGGAAAGCAAATGCAGACCCTTGAAAGGAATCCTGCGTGCTCCCCATTCCATGGCTCCCAACTCTCCAGGTTCAACGCAATCTTCCGACAGCGAAAGCACTCATTGGAAACCCAGCGGATGCTACACCGTGGGATCGGGAAAGCTTTCTGAAACTCACCTCAGTTTTCCTCTCCTGGTGCTCGTGTTCTCCATTCAGGCCCCCTTACTAACAATCTCCCCACTTGGAGACTCGGCGCCTTTCCATGCCTCTTTCGTACCGTCTGCAATTTGTCCGCAGGATGAACTGCAAGAGGGGGAACCAATGAGAGACTCGCTGGAGGTGTTTGGTCGGGCACATGTCACTCTCATTTCCCATCACGAAGAAGAATTCACCAGCGGTTCAGCCTGCCACCCCGGATCGACAATAGGGCGTGAAGCCATCCAGCCGTGTTGCGTCCCACTCACAAAAAAGCGACTTGGGAAATGGAGCTCAGGGACACTGCACTTCCCAAACCTGCAGAGTTCTAAACGATAACTATCGCCCCAAAATATATTGAGGTCAGGCTACGAAGAGGCGCTGAACGCAAGGCAGAACTGCAGGAAACGGATGTCAACGGGTACATCGGAATGGCCCCGATAGCACATGAAAAGCGCCAGAACGTGGACAATGATGCGGTTGGCCAAAAAGGGCGTATGCGTTTTTTCCTGAATATATTCAGGAAAAAACGCATACGCCCTTTTTGGCCAACCAAGCAACCTGGGAGAGCAAATCAGCACTACAAAGAAATCTCTCGCCCCCCCCCCCACCACGGGGCAAAAGGGCCAGGCGAAAAAAGTCTAAAAACCAGAAAGGCAGGACAGCCCACGGAGTCAAGGGAGCCTTGTTAAGCTGATGGGCGGGATGTCAATGGCCAACAGCCAATCTTCACAAGTGTATCCTCTTTCCCAAACCATGTAAAACACAGAACCACAGAGCATAGGGCACTTCCACACATGGGCGTTGACCTTGGGAAAATCAAAAAATCAACCAGACACAGGGACCCCAAAGTTGAGGGCTGCTGTCTTGACAAGAACCTCCACTCCGGTACACGTTTCATATCCCAGGAAAGAGCCAAGTGGACAAAGACGAGTGGACAAGTGGACAAAGACAAGTGGACAAGTGGACAAGTGGTGCTACGTAGGTCCAATGGAGTGTCACTCAGCCAAGAAATCCACGTCATGAGGCTGGTAGCAGCATCCTGAGTGGATTTAGGTACGATCATCCTCAGTGAAATAAGTCCCACAAAAAAAGAAACTTATGATATCACTTATCGAGGGAATGTAAAAATCGCTCCCCATGCACTGAATCCCCAAACAGAACAGAGTCACGCTTTTAGAAAACACACTTATGCCTGCTTCAGGGGAAAGGTGAGGTGGGGTGACGCATAAAACTCGAGTTTGAAATGAGCACAGATACCCTTCCGAAAACCGAATATGGAATGGACACGACCTACTCCTTGCTCAATCAACTGGACTCACCAGACCCTGTTCATCGCACAAGTATCTATCCGACTAGTAAGCATCTTAAAAGCTAAGTCTTGATATCTCTGTGTAAGTGCATCAAGTGTGTGTAAAGCGGCCTAAAACCAGCAGGGAAAATCAGCTCAGACCCATTCTGAGGATACATTTACAACATAAAGAAGAAACAAGCAGGGCAAAACAGAGAGAAATTCTTCCAAAATGCGTTCAGGGACTGGCATGCAACCAGGATTGACCACATCTACAGCCCCAGCGGCAGAAGACATAAGGCTGGACACTCTTGGGGCTGAGACGATTGGTGAGGTTGGGAAAGCAAATGCAGACCCTTGAAAGGAATCCTGCGTGCTCCCCATTCCATGGCTCCCAACTCTCCAGGTTCAACGCAATCTTCCGACAGCGAAAGCACTCATTGGAAACCCAGCGGTTGCTACACCGTGGGATCGGGAAAGCTTTCTGAAACTCACCTCAGTTTTCATCTCCTGGTGCTCGTGTTCTCCATTCAGGCCCCCTTACTAACAATCTCCCCACTTGGAGACTCGGCGCCTTTCCATGCCTCTTTCGTACCGTCTGCAATTTGTCCGCAGGATGAACTGCAAGAGGGGGAACCAATGAGAGACTCGCTGGAGGTGTTTGGTCGGGCACATGTCACTCTCATTTCCCATCACGAAGAAGAATTCACCAGCGGTTCAGCCTGCCACCCCGGATCGACAATAGGGCGTGAAGCCATCCAGCCGTGTTGCGGCCCACTCACAAAAAAGCGACTTGGGAAATGGAGCTCAGGGGCACTGCACTTCCCAAACCTGCAGAGTTCTAAACGATAACTTTCGCCCCAAAATATATTGAGCGAAGGCTACGAAGAGGCGCTGAACGCAAGGCAGAACTGCAGGAAACGGATGTCAACGGGTACATCGGAATGGCCCCGATAGCACATGAAAAGCGCCAGAACGTGGACAATGATGCGGTTGGCCAAAAAGGGCGTATGCGTTTTTTCCTGAATATATTCAGGAAAAAACGCATACGCCCTTTTTGGCCAACCAAGCAACCTGGGAGAGCAAATCAGCACTACAAAGAAATCTCTCGCCCCCCCCCCCGGGCAAAAGGGCCAGGCGAAAAAAGTCTAAAAACCAGAAAGGCAGGACAGCCCACGGAGTCAAGGGAGCCTTGTTAAGCTGATGGGCGGGATGTCAATGGCCAACAGCCAATCTTCACAAGTGTATCCTCTTTCCCAAACCATGTAAAACACAGAACCACAGAGCATAGGGCACTTCCACACATGGGCGTTGACCTTGGGAAAATGAAAAAATCAACCAGACACAGGGACCCCACAGTTGAGGGCTGCTGTCTTGACAAGAACCTCCACTCCGGTACACGTTTCACATCCCAAGAAAGAGCCAAGTGGACAAAGACGAGTGGACAAGTGGACAAAGACAAGTGGACAAGTGGACAAGTGGTGCTACGTAGGTCCAATGGAGTGTCACTCAGCCATGAAATCCACGTCATGAGGCTGGTAGCAGCATCCTGAGTGGATTTAGGTACGATCATCCTCAGTGAAATAAGTCCCACAAAAAAAGAAACTTATGATATCACTTATCGAGGGAATGTAAAAATCGCTCCCCATGCACTGAATCCCCAAACAGAACAGAGTCACGCTTTTAGAAAACACACTTATGCCTGCTTCAGGGGAAAGGTGAGGTGGGGTGACGCATAAAACTCGAGTTTGAAATGAGCACAGATACCCTTCCGAAAACCGAATATGGAATGGACACGACCTACTCCTTGCTCAATCAACTGGACTCACCAGACCCTGTTCATCGCACAAGTATCTATCCGACTAGTAAGCATCTTAAAAGCTAAGTCTTGATATCTCTGTGTAAGTGCATCAAGGGTGTGTAAAGCGGCCTAAAACCAGCAGGGAAAATCAGCTCAGACCCATTCTGAGGATACATTTCCAACATAAAGAAGAAACAAGCAGGGCAAAACAGAGAGAAATTCTTCCAAAATGCGTTCAGGGACTGGCATGCAACCAGGATTGACCACATCTACAGCCCCAGCGGCAGAAGACATAAGGCTGGACACTCTTGGGGCTGAGACGATTGGTGAGGTTGGGAAAGCAAATGCAGACCCTTGAAAGGAATCCTGCGTGCTCCCCATTCCATGGCTCCCAACTCTCCAGGTTCAACGCAATCTTCTGACAGCGAAAGCACTCATTGGAAACCCAGCGGATGCTACACCGTGGGATCGGGAAAGCTTTCTGAAACTCACCTCAGTTTTCCTCTCCTGGTGCTCGTGTTCTCCATTCAGGCCCCCTTACTAACAATCTCCCCACTTGGAGACTCGGCGCCTTTCCATGCCTCTTTCGTACCGTCTGCAATTTGTCCGCAGGATGAACTGCAAGAGGGGGAACCAATGAGAGACTCGCTGGAGGTGTTTGGTCGGGCACATGTCACTCTCATTTCCCATCACGAAGAAGAATTCACCATCGGTTCAGCCTGCCACCGCGGATCGACAATAGGGCGTGAAGCCATCCAGCCGTGTTGCGTCCCACTCACAAAAAAGCGACTTGGGAAATGGAGCTCAGGGGCCCTGCACTTCCCAAACCTGCAGAGTTCTAAACGATAACTATCGCCCCAAAATATATTGAGGTCAGGCTACGAAGAGGCGCTGAACGCAAGGCAGAACTGCAGGAAACGGATGTCAACGGGTACATCGGAATGGCCCCGATAGCACATGAAAAGCGCCAGAACGTGGACAATGATGCGGTTGGCCAAAAAGGGCGTATGCGTTTTTTCCTGAATATATTCAGGAAAAAACGCATACGCCCTTTATGGCCAACCAAGCAACCTGGGAGAGCAAATCAGCACTACAAAGAAATCTCTCGCCCCCCCCCCCCCCGGGGCAAAAGGGCCAGGCGAAAAAAGTCTAAAAACCAGAAAGGCAGGACAGCCCACGGAGTCAAGGGAGCCTTGTTAAGCTGATGGGCGGGATGTCAATGGCCAACAGCCAATCTTCACAAGTGTATCCTCTTTCCCAAACCATGTAAAACACAGAACCACAGAGCATAGGGCACTTCCACACATGGGCGTTGACCTTGGGAAAATGAAAAAATCAACCAGACACAGGGACCCCAAAGTTGAGGGCTGCTGTCTTGACAAGAACCTCCACTCCGGTACACGTTTCATATCCCAGGAAAGAGCCAAGTGGACAAAGACGAGTGGACAAGTGGACAAAGACAAGTGGACAAGTGGACAAGTGGTGCTACGTAGGTCCAATGGAGTGTCACTCAGCCATGAAATCCACGTCATGAGGCTGGTAGCAGCATCCTGAGTGGATTTAGGTACGATCATCCTCAGTGAAATAAGTCCCACAAAAAAAGAAACTTATGATATCACTTATCGAGGGAATGTAAAAATCGCTCCCCATGAACGGAATCCCCAAGCAGAACAGAGTCACGCTTTTAGAAAACACACTTATGCCTGCTTCAGGGGAAAGGTGAGGTGCGGTGACGCATAAAACTCGAGTTTGAAATGAGCACAGATACCCTTCCGAAAACCGAATATGGAATGGACACGACCTACTCCTTGCTCAATCAACTGGACTCACCAGACCCTGTTCATCGCACAAGTATCTATCCGACTAGTAAGCATCTTAAAAGCTAAGTCTTGATATCTCTGTGTAAGTGCATCAAGTGTGTGTAAAGCGGCCTAAAACCAGCAGGGAAAATCAGCTCAGACCCATTCTGAGGATACATTTCCAACACAAAGAAGAAACAAGCAGGGCAAAACAGAGAGAAATTCTTCCAAAATGCGTTCAGGGACTGGCATGCAACCAGGATTGACCACATCTACAGCCCCAGCGGCAGAAGACATAAGGCTGGACACTCTTGGGGCTGAGACGATTGGTGAGGTTGGGAAAGCAAATGCAGACCCTTGAAAGGAATCCTGCGTGCTCCCCATTCCATGGCTCCCAACTCTCCAGGTTCAACGCAATCTTCCGACAGCGAAAGCACTCATTGGAAACCCAGCGGATGCTACACCGTGGGATCGGGAAAGCTTTCTGAAACTCACCTCAGTTTTCCTCTCCTGGTGCTCGTGTTCTCCATTCAGGCCCCCTTACTAACAATCTCCCCACTTGGAGACTCGGCGCCTTTCCATGCCTCTTTCGTACCGTCTGCAATTTGTCCGCAGGATGAACTGCAAGAGGGGGAACCAATGAGAGACTCGCTGGAGGTGTTTGGTCGGGCACATGTCACTCTCATTTCCCATCACGAAGAAGAATTCACCAGCGGTTCAGCCTGCCACCGCGGATCGACAATAGGGCGTGAAGCCATCCAGCCGTGTTGCGTCCCACTCACAAAAAAGCGACTTGGGAAATGGAGCTCAGGGGCCCTGCACTTCCCAAACCTGCAGAGTTCTAAACGATAACTATCGCCCCAAAATATATTGAGGTCAGGCTACGAAGAGGCGCTGAACGCAAGGCAGAACTGCAGGAAACGGATGTCAACGGGTACATCGGAATGGCCCCGATAGCACATGAAAAGCGCCAGAACGTGGACAATGATGCGGTTGGCCAAAAAGGGCGTATGCGTTTTTTCCTGAATATATTCAGGAAAAAACGCATACGCCCTTTTTGGCCAACCAAGCAACCTGGGAGAGCAAATCAGCACTACAAAGAAATCTCTCGCCCCCCCCCCCCCGGGGCAAAAGGGCCAGGCGAAAAAAGTCTAAAAACCAGAAAGGCAGGACAGCCCACGGAGTCAAGGGAGCCTTGTTAAGCTGATGGGCGGGATGTCAATGGCCAACAGCCAATCTTCACAAGTGTATCCTCTTTCCCAAACCATGTAAAACACAGAACCACAGAGCATAGGGCACTTCCACACATGGGCGTTGACCTTGGGAAAATGAAAAAATCAACCAGACACAGGGACCCCAAAGTTGAGGGCTGCTGTCTTGACAAGAACCTCCACTCCGGTACACGTTTCATATCCCAGGAAAGAGCCAAGTGGACAAAGACGAGTGGACAAGTGGACAAAGACAAGTGGACAAGTGGACAAGTGGTGCTACGTAGGTCCAATGGAGTGTCACTCAGCCATGAAATCCACGTCATGAGGCTGGTAGCAGCATCCTGAGTGGATTTAGGTACGATCATCCTCAGTGAAATAAGTCCCACAAAAAAAGAAACTTATGATATCACTTATCGAGGGAATGTAAAAATCGCTCCCCATGAACGGAATCCCCAAGCAGAACAGAGTCACGCTTTTAGAAAACAAACTTATGCCTGCTTCAGGGGAAAGGTGAGGTGCGGTGACGCATAAAACTCGAGTTTGAAATGAGCACAGATACCCTTCCGAAAACCGAATATGGAATGGACACGACCTACTCCTTGCTCAATCAACTGGACTCACCAGACCCTGTTCATCGCACAAGTATCTATCCGACTAGTAAGCATCTTAAAAGCTAAGTCTTGATATCTCTGTGTAAGTGCATCAAGTGTGTGTAAAGCGGCCTAAAACCAGCAGGGAAAATCAGCTCAGACCCATTCTGAGGATACATTTCCAACACAAAGAAGAAACAAGCAGGGCAAAACAGAGAGAAATTCTTCCAAAATGCGTTCAGGGACTGGCATGCAACCAGGATTGACCACATCTACAGCCCCAGCGGCAGAAGACATAAGGCTGGACACTCTTGGGGCTGAGACGATTGGTGAGGTTGGGAAAGCAAATGCAGACCCTTGAAAGGAATCCTGCGTGCTCCCCATTCCATGGCTCCCAACTCTCCAGGTTCAACGCAATCTTCCGACAGCGAAAGCACTCATTGGAAACCCAGCGGATGCTACACCGTGGGATCGGGAAAGCTTTCTGAAACTCACCTCAGTTTTCCTCTCCTGGTGCTCGTGTTCTCCATTCAGGCCCCCTTACTAACAATCTCCCCACTTGGAGACTCGGCGCCTTTCCATGCCTCTTTCGTACCGTCTGCAATTTGTCCGCAGGATGAACTGCAAGAGGGGGAACCAATGAGAGACTCGCTGGAGGTGTTTGGTCGGGCACATGTCACTCTCATTTCCCATCACGAAGAAGAATTCACCAGCGGTTCAGCCTGCCACCGCGGATCGACAATAGGGCGTGAAGCCATCCAGCCGTGTTGCGTCCCACTCACAAAAAAGCGACTTGGGAAATGGAGCTCAGGGGCCCTGCACTTCCCAAACCTGCAGAGTTCTAAACGATAACTATCGCCCCAAAATATATTGAGGTCAGGCTACGAAGAGGCGCTGAACGCAAGGCAGAACTGCAGGAAACGGATGTCAACGGGTACATCGGAATGGCCCCGATAGCACATGAAAAGCGCCAGAACGTGGACAATGATGCGGTTGGCCAAAAAGGGCGTATGCGTTTTTTCCTGAATATATTCAGGAAAAAACGCATACGCCCTTTTTGGCCAACCAAGCAACCTGGGAGAGCAAATCAGCACTACAAAGAAATCTCTCGCCCCCCCCCCCCCGGGGCAAAAGGGCCAGGCGAAAAAAGTCTAAAAACCAGAAAGGCAGGACAGCCCACGGAGTCAAGGGAGCCTTGTTAAGCTGATGGGCGGGATGTCAATGGCCAACAGCCAATCTTCACAAGTGTATCCTCTTTCCCAAACCATGTAAAACACAGAACCACAGAGCATAGGGCACTTCCACACATGGGCGTTGACCTTGGGAAAATGAAAAAATCAACCAGACACAGGGACCCCAAAGTTGAGGGCTGCTGTCTTGACAAGAACCTCCACTCCGGTACACGTTTCATATCCCAGGAAAGAGCCAAGTGGACAAAGACGAGTGGACAAGTGGACAAAGACAAGTGGACAAGTGGTGCTACGTAGGTCCAATAGAGTGTCACTCAGCCATGAAATCCACGTCATGAGGCTGGTAGCAGCATCCTGAGTGGATTTAGGTACGATCATCCTCAGTGAAATAAGTCCCACAAAAAAAGAAACTTATGATATCACTTATCGAGGGAATGTAAAAATCGCTCCCCATGAACGGAATCCCCAAACAGAACAGAGTCACGCTTTTAGAAAACACACTTATGCCTGCTTCAGGGGAAAGGTGAGGTGCGGTGACGCATAAAACTCGAGTTTGAAATGAGCACAGATACCCTTCCGAAAACCGAATATGGAATGGACACGACCTACTCCTTGCTCAATCAACTGGACTCACCAGACCCTGTTCATCGCACAAGTATCTATCCGACTAGTAAGCATCTTAAAAGCTAAGTCTTGATATCTCTGTGTAAGTGCATCAAGTGTGTGTAAAGCGGCCTAAAACCAGCAGGGAAAATCAGCTCAGACCCATTCTGAGGATACATTTCCAACATAAAGAAGAAACAAGAAGGGCAAAACAGAGAGAAATTCTTCCAAAATGCGTTCAGGGATTGGCATGCAACCAGGATTGACCACATCTACAGCCCCAGCGGCAGAAGACATAAGGCTGGACACTCTTGGGGCTGAGACGATTGGTGAGGTTGGGAAAGCAAATGCAGACCCTTGAAAGGAATCCTGCGTGCTCCCCATTCCATGGGTCCCAACTCTCCAGGTTCAACGCAATCTTCCGACAGCGAAAGCACTCATTGGAAACCCAGCGGATGCTACACCGTGGGATCGGGAAAGCTTTCTGAAACTCACCTCAGTTTTCCTCTCCTGGTGCTCGTGTTCTCCATTCAGGCCCCCTTACTAACAATCTCCCCACTTGGAGACTCGGCGCCTTTCCATGCCTCTTTCGTACCGTCTGCAATTTGTCCGCAGGATGAACTGCAAGAGGGGGAACCAATGAGAGACTCGCTGGAGGTGTTTGGTCGGGCACATGTCACTCTCATTTCCCATCACGAAGAAGAATTCACCAGCGGTTCAGCCTTCCACCGGATCGACAATAGGGCGTGAAGCCATCCAGCCGTGTTGCGTCCCACTCACAAAAAAGCGACTTGGGAAATGGAGCTCAGGGGCCCTGCACTTCCCAAACCTGCAGAGTTCTAAACGATAACTATTGCCCCAAAATATATTGAGGTCAGGCTACGAAGAGGCGCTGAACGCAAGGCAGAACTGCAGGAAACGGATGTCAACGGGTACATCGGAATGGCCCCGATAGCACATGAAAAGCGCCAGAACGTGGACAATGATGCGGTTGGCCAAAAAGGGCGTATGCGTTTTTTCCTGAATATATTCAGGAAAAAACGCATACGCCCTTTTTGGCCAACCAAGCAACCTGGGAGAGCAAATCAGCACTACAAAGAAATCTCTCGCCCCCCCCCGGGGCAAAAGGGCCAGGCGAAAAAAGTCTAAAAACCAGAAAGGCAGGACAGCCCACGGAGTCAAGGGAGCCTTGTTAAGCTGATGGGCGGGATGTCAATGGCCAACAGCCAATCTTCACAAGTGTATCCTCTTTCCCAAACCATGTAAAACACAGAACCACAGAGCATAGGGCACTTCCACACATGGGCATTGACCTTGGGAAAATGAAAAAATCAACCAGACACAGGGACCCCAAAGTTGAGGGCTGCTGTCTTGACAAGAACCTCCACTCCGGTACACGTTTCATATCCCAGGAAAGAGACAAGTGGACAAAGAAGAGTGGACAAGTGGACAAAGACAAGTGGACAAGTGGACAAGTGGTGCTACGTAGGTCCAATGGAGTGTCACTCAGCCATGAAATCCACGTCATGAGGCTGGTAGCAGCATCCTGAGTGGATTTAGGTACGATCATCCTCAGTGAAATAAGTCCCACAAAAAAAGAAACTTATGATATCACTTATCGAGGGAATGTAAAAATCGCTCCCCATGAACGGAATCCCCAAACAGAACAGAGTCACGCTTTTAGAAAACACACTTATGCCTGCTTCAGGGGAAAGGTGAGGTGCGGTGACGCATAAAACTCGAGTTTGAAATGAGCACAGATACCCTTCCGAAAACCGAATATGGAATGGACACGACCTACTCCTTGCTCAATCAACTGGACTCACCAGACCCTGTTCATCGCACAAGTATCTATCCGACTAGTAAGCATCTTAAAAGCTAAGTCTTGATATCTCTGTGTAAGTGCATCAAGGGTGTGTAAAGCGGCCTAAAACCAGCAGGGAAAATCAGCTCAGACCCATTCTGAGGATACATTTCCAACATAAAGAAGAAACAAGCAGGGCAAAACAGAGAGAAATTCTTCCAAAATGCGTTCAGGGACTGGCATGCAACCAGGATTGACCACATCTACAGCCCCAGCGGCAGAAGACATAAGGCTGGACACTCTTGGGGCTGAGACGATTGGTGAGGTTGGGAAAGCAAATGCAGACCCTTGAAAGGAATCCTGCGTGCTCCCCATTCCATGGCTCCCAACTCTCCAGGTTCAACGCAATCTTCTGACAGCGAAAGCACTCATTGGAAACCCAGCGGATGCTACACCGTGGGATCGGGAAAGCTTTCTGAAACTCACCTCAGTTTTCCTCTCCTGGTGCTCGTGTTCTCCATTCAGGCCCCCTTACTAACAATCTCCCCACTTGGAGACTCGGCGCCTTTCCATGCCTCTTTCGTACCGTCTGCAATTTGTCCGCAGGATGAACTGCAAGAGGGGGAACCAATGAGAGACTCGCTGGAGGTGTTTGGTCGGGCACATGTCACTCTCATTTCCCATCACGAAGAAGAATTCACCATCGGTTCAGCCTGCCACCGCGGATCGACAATAGGGCGTGAAGCCATCCAGCCGTGTTGCGTCCCACTCACAAAAAAGCGACTTGGGAAATGGAGCTCAGGGGCCCTGCACTTCCCAAACCTGCAGAGTTCTAAACGATAACTATCGCCCCAAAATATATTGAGGTCAGGCTACGAAGAGGCGCTGAACGCAAGGCAGAACTGCAGGAAACGGATGTCAACGGGTACATCGGAATGGCCCCGATAGCACATGAAAAGCGCCAGAACGTGGACAATGATGCGGTTGGCCAAAAAGGGCGTATGCGTTTTTTCCTGAATATATTCAGGAAAAAACGCATACGCCCTTTATGGCCAACCAAGCAACCTGGGAGAGCAAATCAGCACTACAAAGAAATCTCTCGCCCCCCCCCCCCCCCCGGGGCAAAAGGGCCAGGCGAAAAAAGTCTAAAAACCAGAAAGGCAGGACAGCCCACGGAGTCAAGGGAGCCTTGTTAAGCTGATGGGCGGGATGTCAATGGCCAACAGCCAATCTTCACAAGTGTATCCTCTTTCCCAAACCATGTAAAACACAGAACCACAGAGCATAGGGCACTTCCACACATGGGCGTTGACCTTGGGAAAATGAAAAAATCAACCAGACACAGGGACCCCAAAGTTGAGGGCTGCTGTCTTGACAAGAACCTCCACTCCGGTACACGTTTCATATCCCAGGAAAGAGCCAAGTGGACAAAGACGAGTGGACAAGTGGACAAAGACAAGTGGACAAGTGGACAAGTGGTGCTACGTAGGTCCAATGGAGTGTCACTCAGCCATGAAATCCACGTCATGAGGCTGGTAGCAGCATCCTGAGTGGATTTAGGTACGATCATCCTCAGTGAAATAAGTCCCACAAAAAAAGAAACTTATGATATCACTTATCGAGGGAATGTAAAAATCGCTCCCCATGAACGGAATCCCCAAGCAGAACAGAGTCACGCTTTTAGAAAACACACTTATGCCTGCTTCAGGGGAAAGGTGAGGTGCGGTGACGCATAAAACTCGAGTTTGAAATGAGCACAGATACCCTTCCGAAAACCGAATATGGAATGGACACGACCTACTCCTTGCTCAATCAACTGGACTCACCAGACCCTGTTCATCGCACAAGTATCTATCCGACTAGTAAGCATCTTAAAAGCTAAGTCTTGATATCTCTGTGTAAGTGCATCAAGTGTGTGTAAAGCGGCCTAAAACCAGCAGGGAAAATCAGCTCAGACCCATTCTGAGGATACATTTCCAACACAAAGAAGAAACAAGCAGGGCAAAACAGAGAGAAATTCTTCCAAAATGCGTTCAGGGACTGGCATGCAACCAGGATTGACCACATCTACAGCCCCAGCGGCAGAAGACATAAGGCTGGACACTCTTGGGGCTGAGACGATTGGTGAGGTTGGGAAAGCAAATGCAGACCCTTGAAAGGAATCCTGCGTGCTCCCCATTCCATGGCTCCCAACTCTCCAGGTTCAACGCAATCTTCCGACAGCGAAAGCACTCATTGGAAACCCAGCGGATGCTACACCGTGGGATCGGGAAAGCTTTCTGAAACTCACCTCAGTTTTCCTCTCCTGGTGCTCGTGTTCTCCATTCAGGCCCCCTTACTAACAATCTCCCCACTTGGAGACTCGGCGCCTTTCCATGCCTCTTTCGTACCGTCTGCAATTTGTCCGCAGGATGAACTGCAAGAGGGGGAACCAATGAGAGACTCGCTGGAGGTGTTTGGTCGGGCACATGTCACTCTCATTTCCCATCACGAAGAAGAATTCACCAGCGGTTCAGCCTGCCACCGCGGATCGACAATAGGGCGTGAAGCCATCCAGCCGTGTTGCGTCCCACTCACAAAAAAGCGACTTGGGAAATGGAGCTCAGGGGCCCTGCACTTCCCAAACCTGCAGAGTTCTAAACGATAACTATCGCCCCAAAATATATTGAGGTCAGGCTACGAAGAGGCGCTGAACGCAAGGCAGAACTGCAGGAAACGGATGTCAACGGGTACATCGGAATGGCCCCGATAGCACATGAAAAGCGCCAGAACGTGGACAATGATGCGGTTGGCCAAAAAGGGCGTATGCGTTTTTTCCTGAATATATTCAGGAAAAAACGCATACGCCCTTTTTGGCCAACCAAGCAACCTGGGAGAGCAAATCAGCACTACAAAGAAATCTCTCGCCCCCCCCCCCCCGGGGCAAAAGGGCCAGGCGAAAAAAGTCTAAAAACCAGAAAGGCAGGACAGCCCACGGAGTCAAGGGAGCCTTGTTAAGCTGATGGGCGGGATGTCAATGGCCAACAGCCAATCTTCACAAGTGTATCCTCTTTCCCAAACCATGTAAAACACAGAACCACAGAGCATAGGGCACTTCCACACATGGGCGTTGACCTTGGGAAAATGAAAAAATCAACCAGACACAGGGACCCCAAAGTTGAGGGCTGCTGTCTTGACAAGAACCTCCACTCCGGTACACGTTTCATATCCCAGGAAAGAGCCAAGTGGACAAAGACGAGTGGACAAGTGGACAAAGACAAGTGGACAAGTGGACAAGTGGTGCTACGTAGGTCCAATGGAGTGTCACTCAGCCATGAAATCCACGTCATGAGGCTGGTAGCAGCATCCTGAGTGGATTTAGGTACGATCATCCTCAGTGAAATAAGTCCCACAAAAAAAGAAACTTATGATATCACTTATCGAGGGAATGTAAAAATCGCTCCCCATGAACGGAATCCCCAAGCAGAACAGAGTCACGCTTTTAGAAAACAAACTTATGCCTGCTTCAGGGGAAAGGTGAGGTGCGGTGACGCATAAAACTCGAGTTTGAAATGAGCACAGATACCCTTCCGAAAACCGAATATGGAATGGACACGACCTACTCCTTGCTCAATCAACTGGACTCACCAGACCCTGTTCATCGCACAAGTATCTATCCGACTAGTAAGCATCTTAAAAGCTAAGTCTTGATATCTCTGTGTAAGTGCATCAAGTGTGTGTAAAGCGGCCTAAAACCAGCAGGGAAAATCAGCTCAGACCCATTCTGAGGATACATTTCCAACACAAAGAAGAAACAAGCAGGGCAAAACAGAGAGAAATTCTTCCAAAATGCGTTCAGGGACTGGCATGCAACCAGGATTGACCACATCTACAGCCCCAGCGGCAGAAGACATAAGGCTGGACACTCTTGGGGCTGAGACGATTGGTGAGGTTGGGAAAGCAAATGCAGACCCTTGAAAGGAATCCTGCGTGCTCCCCATTCCATGGCTCCCAACTCTCCAGGTTCAACGCAATCTTCCGACAGCGAAAGCACTCATTGGAAACCCAGCGGATGCTACACCGTGGGATCGGGAAAGCTTTCTGAAACTCACCTCAGTTTTCCTCTCCTGGTGCTCGTGTTCTCCATTCAGGCCCCCTTACTAACAATCTCCCCACTTGGAGACTCGGCGCCTTTCCATGCCTCTTTCGTACCGTCTGCAATTTGTCCGCAGGATGAACTGCAAGAGGGGGAACCAATGAGAGACTCGCTGGAGGTGTTTGGTCGGGCACATGTCACTCTCATTTCCCATCACGAAGAAGAATTCACCAGCGGTTCAGCCTGCCACCGCGGATCGACAATAGGGCGTGAAGCCATCCAGCCGTGTTGCGTCCCACTCACAAAAAAGCGACTTGGGAAATGGAGCTCAGGGGCCCTGCACTTCCCAAACCTGCAGAGTTCTAAACGATAACTATCGCCCCAAAATATATTGAGGTCAGGCTACGAAGAGGCGCTGAACGCAAGGCAGAACTGCAGGAAACGGATGTCAACGGGTACATCGGAATGGCCCCGATAGCACATGAAAAGCGCCAGAACGTGGACAATGATGCGGTTGGCCAAAAAGGGCGTATGCGTTTTTTCCTGAATATATTCAGGAAAAAACGCATACGCCCTTTTTGGCCAACCAAGCAACCTGGGAGAGCAAATCAGCACTACAAAGAAATCTCTCGCCCCCCCCCCCCCGGGGCAAAAGGGCCAGGCGAAAAAAGTCTAAAAACCAGAAAGGCAGGACAGCCCACGGAGTCAAGGGAGCCTTGTTAAGCTGATGGGCGGGATGTCAATGGCCAACAGCCAATCTTCACAAGTGTATCCTCTTTCCCAAACCATGTAAAACACAGAACCACAGAGCATAGGGCACTTCCACACATGGGCGTTGACCTTGGGAAAATGAAAAAATCAACCAGACACAGGGACCCCAAAGTTGAGGGCTGCTGTCTTGACAAGAACCTCCACTCCGGTACACGTTTCATATCCCAGGAAAGAGCCAAGTGGACAAAGACGAGTGGACAAGTGGACAAAGACAAGTGGACAAGTGGTGCTACGTAGGTCCAATAGAGTGTCACTCAGCCATGAAATCCACGTCATGAGGCTGGTAGCAGCATCCTGAGTGGATTTAGGTACGATCATCCTCAGTGAAATAAGTCCCACAAAAAAAGAAACTTATGATATCACTTATCGAGGGAATGTAAAAATCGCTCCCCATGAACGGAATCCCCAAACAGAACAGAGTCACGCTTTTAGAAAACACACTTATGCCTGCTTCAGGGGAAAGGTGAGGTGCGGTGACGCATAAAACTCGAGTTTGAAATGAGCACAGATACCCTTCCGAAAACCGAATATGGAATGGACACGACCTACTCCTTGCTCAATCAACTGGACTCACCAGACCCTGTTCATCGCACAAGTATCTATCCGACTAGTAAGCATCTTAAAAGCTAAGTCTTGATATCTCTGTGTAAGTGCATCAAGTGTGTGTAAAGCGGCCTAAAACCAGCAGGGAAAATCAGCTCAGACCCATTCTGAGGATACATTTCCAACATAAAGAAGAAACAAGAAGGGCAAAACAGAGAGAAATTCTTCCAAAATGCGTTCAGGGATTGGCATGCAACCAGGATTGACCACATCTACAGCCCCAGCGGCAGAAGACATAAGGCTGGACACTCTTGGGGCTGAGACGATTGGTGAGGTTGGGAAAGCAAATGCAGACCCTTGAAAGGAATCCTGCGTGCTCCCCATTCCATGGGTCCCAACTCTCCAGGTTCAACGCAATCTTCCGACAGCGAAAGCACTCATTGGAAACCCAGCGGATGCTACACCGTGGGATCGGGAAAGCTTTCTGAAACTCACCTCAGTTTTCCTCTCCTGGTGCTCGTGTTCTCCATTCAGGCCCCCTTACTAACAATCTCCCCACTTGGAGACTCGGCGCCTTTCCATGCCTCTTTCGTACCGTCTGCAATTTGTCCGCAGGATGAACTGCAAGAGGGGGAACCAATGAGAGACTCGCTGGAGGTGTTTGGTCGGGCACATGTCACTCTCATTTCCCATCACGAAGAAGAATTCACCAGCGGTTCAGCCTTCCACCGGATCGACAATAGGGCGTGAAGCCATCCAGCCGTGTTGCGTCCCACTCACAAAAAAGCGACTTGGGAAATGGAGCTCAGGGGCCCTGCACTTCCCAAACCTGCAGAGTTCTAAACGATAACTATTGCCCCAAAATATATTGAGGTCAGGCTACGAAGAGGCGCTGAACGCAAGGCAGAACTGCAGGAAACGGATGTCAACGGGTACATCGGAATGGCCCCGATAGCACATGAAAAGCGCCAGAACGTGGACAATGATGCGGTTGGCCAAAAAGGGCGTATGCGTTTTTTCCTGAATATATTCAGGAAAAAACGCATACGCCCTTTTTGGCCAACCAAGCAACCTGGGAGAGCAAATCAGCACTACAAAGAAATCTCTCGCCCCCCCCCGGGGCAAAAGGGCCAGGCGAAAAAAGTCTAAAAACCAGAAAGGCAGGACAGCCCACGGAGTCAAGGGAGCCTTGTTAAGCTGATGGGCGGGATGTCAATGGCCAACAGCCAATCTTCACAAGTGTATCCTCTTTCCCAAACCATGTAAAACACAGAACCACAGAGCATAGGGCACTTCCACACATGGGCATTGACCTTGGGAAAATGAAAAAATCAACCAGACACAGGGACCCCAAAGTTGAGGGCTGCTGTCTTGACAAGAACCTCCACTCCGGTACACGTTTCATATCCCAGGAAAGAGACAAGTGGACAAAGAAGAGTGGACAAGTGGACAAAGACAAGTGGACAAGTGGACAAGTGGTGCTACGTAGGTCCAATGGAGTGTCACTCAGCCATGAAATCCACGTCATGAGGCTGGTAGCAGCATCCTGAGTGGATTTAGGTACGATCATCCTCAGTGAAATAAGTCCCACAAAAAAAGAAACTTATGATATCACTTATCGAGGGAATGTAAAAATCGCTCCCCATGAACGGAATCCCCAAACAGAACAGAGTCACGCTTTTAGAAAACACACTTATGCCTGCTTCAGGGGAAAGGTGAGGTGCGGTGACGCATAAAACTCGAGTTTGAAATGAGCACAGATACCCTTCCGAAAACCGAATATGGAATGGACACGACCTACTCCTTGCTCAATCAACTGGACTCACCAGACCCTGTTCATCGCACAAGTATCTATCCGACTAGTAAGCATCTTAAAAGCTAAGTCTTGATATCTCTGTGTAAGTGCATCAAGTGTGTGTAAAGCGGCCTAAAACCAGCAGGGAAAATCAGCTCAGACCCATTCTGAGGATACATTTCCAACATAAAGAAGAAACAAGCAGGGCAAAACAGAGAGAAATTCTTCCAAAATGCGTTCAGGGACTGGCATGCAACCAGGATTGACCACATCTACAGCCCCAGCGGCAGAAGACATAAGGCTGGACACTCTTGGGGCTGAGACGATTGGTGAGGTTGGGAAAGCAAATGCAGACCCTTGAAAGGAATCCTGCGTGCTCCCCATTCCATGGGTCCCAACTCTCCAGGTTCAACGCAATCTTCCGACAGCGAAAGCACTCATTGGAAACCCAGCGGATGCTACACCGTGGGATCAGGAAAGCTTTCTGAAACTCACCTCAGTTTTCCTCTCCTGGTGCTCGTGTTCTCCATTCAGGCCCCCTTACTAACAATCTCCCCACTTGGAGACTCGGCGCCTTTCCATGCCTCTTTCGTACCGTCTGCAATTTGTCCGCAGGATGAACTGCAAGAGGGGGAACCAATGAGAGACTCGCTGGAGGTGTTTGGTCGGGCACATGTCACTCTCATTTCCCATCACGAAGAAGAATTCACCAGCGGTTCAGCCTGCCACCGCGGATCGACAATAGGGCGTGAAGCCATCCAGCCGTGTTGCGTCCCACTCACAAAAAAGCGACTTGGGAAATGGAGCTCAGGGGCCCTGCACTTCCCAAACCTGCAGAGTTCTAAACGATAACTATCGCCCCAAAATATATTGAGGTCAGGCTACGAAGAGGCGCTGAACGCAAGGCAGAACTGCAGGAAACGGATGTCAACGGGTACATCGGAATGGCCCCGATAGCACATGAAAAGCGCCAGAACGTGGACAATGATGCGGTTGGCCAAAAAGGGCGTATGCGTTTTTTCCTGAATATATTCAGGAAAAAACGCATACGCCCTTTTTGGCCAACCAAGCAACCTGGGAGAGCAAATCAGCACTACAAAGAAATCTCTCGCCCCCCCCCCCCTGGGCAAAAGGGCCAGGCGAAAAAAGTCTAAAAACCAGAAAGGCAGGACAGCCCACGGAGTCAAGGGAGCCTTGTTAAGCTGATGGGCGGGATGTCAATGGCCAACAGCCAATCTTCACAAGTGTATCCTCTTTCCCAAACCATGTAAAACACAGAACCACAGAGCATAGGGCACTTCCACACATGGGCGTTGACCTTGGGAAAATGAAAAAATCAACCAGACACAGGGACCCCACAGTTGAGGGCTGCTGTCTTGACAAGAACCTCCACTCCGGTACACGTTTCATATCCCAGGAAAGAGCCAAGTGGACAAAGACGAGTGGACAAGTGGACAAAGACAAGTGGACAAGTGGACAAGTGGTGCTACGTAGGTCCAATGGAGTGTCACTCAGCCATGAAATCCACGTCATGAGGCTGGTAGCAGCATCCTGAGTGGATTTAGGTACGATCATCCTCAGTGAAATAAGTCCCACAAAAAAAGAAACTTATGATATCACTTATCGAGGGAATGTAAAAATCGCTCCCCATGAACGGAATCCCCAAACAGAACAGAGTCACGCTTTTAGAAAACACACTTATGCCTGCTTCAGGGGAAAGGTGAGGTGCGGTGACGCATAAAACTCGAGTTTGAAATGAGCACAGATACCCTTCCGAAAACCGAATATGGAATGGACACGACCTACTCCTTGCTCAATCAACTGGACTCACCAGACCCTGTTCATCGCACAAGTATCTATCCGACTAGTAAGCATCTTAAAAGCTAAGTCTTGATATCTCTGTGTAAGTGCATCAAGGGTGTGTAAAGCGGCCTAAAACCAGCAGGGAAAATCAGCTCAGACCCATTCTGAGGATACATTTCCAACACAAAGAAGAAACAAGCAGGGCAAAACAGAGAGAAATTCTTCCAAAATGCGTTCAGGGACTGGCATGCAACCAGGATTGACCACATCTACAGCCCCAGCGGCAGAAGACATAAGGCTGGACACTCTTGGGGCTGAGACGATTGGTGAGGTTGGGAAAGCAAATGCAGACCCTTGAAAGGAATCCTGCGTGCTCCCCATTCCATGGGTCCCAACTCTCCAGGTTCAACGCAATCTTCCGACAGCGAAAGCACTCATTGGAAACCCAGCGGATGCTACACCGTGGGATCGGGAAAGCTTTCTGAAACTCACCTCAGTTTTCCTCTCCTGGTGCTCGTGTTCTCCATTCAGGCCCCCTTACTAACAATCTCCCCACTTGGAGACTCGGCGCCTTTCCATGCCTCTTTCGTACCGTCTGCAATTTGTCCGCAGGATGAACTGCAAGAGGGGGAACCAATGAGAGACTCGCTGGAGGTGTTTGGTCGGGCACATGTCACTCTCATTTCCCATCACGAAGAAGAATTCACCAGCGGTTCAGCCTGCAACCGCGGATCGACAATAGGGCGTGAAGCCATCCAGCCGTGTTGCGTCCCACTCACAAAAAAGCGACTTGGGAAATGGAGCTCAGGGGCCCTGCACTTCCCAAACCTGCAGAGTTCTAAACGATAACTATCGCCCCAAAATATATTGAGGGCAGGCTACGAAGAGGCGCTGAACGCAAGGCAGAACTGCAGGAAACGGATGTCAACGGGTACATCGGAATGGCCCCCATAGCACATGAAAAGCGCCAGAACGTGGACAATGATGCGGTTGGCCAAAAAGGGCGTATGCGTTTTTTCCTGAATATATTCAGGAAAAAACGCATACGCCCTTTTTGGCCAACCAAGCAACCTGGGAGAGCAAATCAGCACTACAAAGAAATCTCTCGCCCGCCCCCCCCCCGGGGCAAAAGGGCCAGGCGAAAAAAGTCTAAAAACCAGAAAGGCAGGACAGCCCACGGAGTCAAGGGAGCCTTGTTAAGCTGATGGGCGGGATGTCAATGGCCAACAGCCAATCTTCACAAGTGTATCCTCTTTCCCAAACCATGTAAAACACAGAACCACAGAGCATAGGGCACTTCCACACATGGGCGTTGACCTTGGGAAAATGAAAAAATCAACCAGACACAGGGACCCCAAAGTTGAGGGCTGCTGTCTTGACAAGAACCTCCACTCCGGTACACGTTTCATATCCCAGGAAAGAGCCAAGTGGACAAAGACGAGTGGACAAGTGGACAAAGACAAGTGGACAAGTGGACAAGTGGTGCTACGTAGGTCCAATGGAGTGTCACTCAGCCATGAAATCCACGTCATGAGGCTGGTAGCAGCATCCTGAGTGGATTTAGGTACGATCATCCTCAGTGAAATAAGTCCCACAAAAAAAGAAACTTATGATATCACTTATCGAGGGAATGTAAAAATCGCTCCCCATGAACGGAATCCCCAAACAGAACAGAGTCACGCTTTTAGAAAACACACTTATGCCTGCTTCAGGGGAAAGGTGAGGTGCGGTGACGCATAAAACTCGAGTTTGAAATGAGCACAGATACCCTTCCGAAAACCGAATATGGAATGGACACGACCTACTCCTTGCTCAATCAACTGGACTCACCAGACCCTGTTCATCGCACAAGTATCTATCCGACTAGTAAGCATCTTAAAAGCTAAGTCTTGATATCTCTGTGTAAGTGCATCAAGTGTGTGTAAAGCGGCCTAAAACCAGCAGGGAAAATCAGCTCAGACCCATTCTGAGGATACATTTCCAACACAAAGAAGAAACAAGCAGGGCAAAACAGAGAGAAATTCTTCCAAAATGCGTTCAGGGACTGGCATGCAACCAGGATTGACCACATCTACAGCCCCAGCGGCAGAAGACATAAGGCTGGACACTCTTGGGGCTGAGACGATTGGTGAGGTTGGGAAAGCAAATGCAGACCCTTGAAAGGAATCCTGCGTGCTCCCCATTCCATGGCTCCCAACTCTCCAGGTTCAACGCAATCTTCCGACAGCGAAAGCACTCATTGGAAACCCAGCGGATGCTACACCGTGGGATCGGGAAAGCTTTCTGAAACTCACCTCAGTTTTCCTCTCCTGGTGCTCGTGTTCTCCATTCAGGCCCCCTTACTAACAATCTCCCCACTTGGAGACTCGGCGCCTTTCCATGCCTCTTTCGTACCGTCTGCAATTTGTCCGCAGGATGAACTGCAAGAGGGGGAACCAATGAGAGACTCGCTGGAGGTGTTTGGTCGGGCACATGTCACTCTCATTTCCCATCACGAAGAAGAATTCACCAGCGGTTCAGCCTGCCACCGCGGATCGACAATAGGGCGTGAAGCCATCCAGCCGTGTTGCGTCCCACTCACAAAAAAGCGACTTGGGAAATGGAGCTCAGGGGCCCTGCACTTCCCAAACCTGCAGAGTTCTAAACGATAACTATCGCCCCAAAATATATTGAGGTCAGGCTACGAAGAGGCGCTGAACGCAAGGCAGAACTGCAGGAAACGGATGTCAACGGGTACATCGGAATGGCCCCGATAGCACATGAAAAGCGCCAGAACGTGGACAATGATGCGGTTGGCCAAAAAGGGCGTATGCGTTTTTTCCTGAATATATTCAGGAAAAAACGCATACGCCCTTTTTGGCCAACCAAGCAACCTGGGAGAGCAAATCAGCACTACAAAGAAATCTCTCGCCCCCCCCCCCCGGGGCAAAAGGGCCAGGCGAAAAAAGTCTAAAAACCAGAAAGGCAGGACAGCCCACGGAGTCAAGGGAGCCTTGTTAAGCTGATGGGCGGGATGTCAATGGCCAACAGCCAATCTTCACAAGTGTATCCTCTTTCCCAAACCATGTAAAACACAGAACCACAGAGCATAGGGCACTTCCACACATGGGCGTTGACCTTGGGAAAATGAAAAAATCAACCAGACACAGGGACCCCAAAGTTGAGGGCTGCTGTCTTGACAAGAACCTCCACTCCGGTACACGTTTCATATCCCAGGAAAGAGCCAAGTGGACAAAGACGAGTGGACAAGTGGACAAAGACAAGTGGACAAGTGGACAAGTGGTGCTACGTAGGTCCAATGGAGTGTCACTCAGCCATGAAATCCACGTCATGAGGCTGGTAGCAGCATCCTGAGTGGATTTAGGTACGATCATCCTCAGTGAAATAAGTCCCACAAAAAAAGAAACTTATGATATCACTTATCGAGGGAATGTAAAAATCGCTCCCCATGAACGGAATCCCCAAACAGAACAGAGTCACGCTTTTAGAAAACACACTTATGCCTGCTTCAGGGGAAAGGTGAGGTGCGGTGACGCATAAAACTCGAGTTTGAAATGAGCACAGATACCCTTCCGAAAACCGAATATGGAATGGACACGACCTACTCCTTGCTCAATCAACTGGACTCACCAGACCCTGTTCATCGCACAAGTATCTATCCGACTAGTAAGCATCTTAAAAGCTAAGTCTTGATATCTCTGTGTAAGTGCATCAAGTGTGTGTAAAGCGGCCTAAAACCAGCAGGGAAAATCAGCTCAGACCCATTCTGAGGATACGTTTCCAACACAAAGAAGAAACAAGCAGGGCAAAACAGAGAGAAATTCTTCCAAAATGCGTTCAGGGACTGGCATGCAACCAGGATTGACCACATCTACAGCCCCAGCGGCAGAAGACATAAGGCTGGACACTCTTGGGGCTGAGACGATTGGTGAGGTTGGGAAAGCAAATGCAGACCCTTGAAAGGAATCCTGCGTGCTCCCCATTCCATGGCTCCCAACTCTCCAGGTTCAACGCAATCTTCCGACAGCGAAAGCACTCATTGGAAACCCAGCGGATGCTACACCGTGGGATCGGGAAAGCTTTCTGAAACTCACCTCAGTTTTCCTCTCCTGGTGCTCGTGTTCTCCATTCAGGCCCCCTTACTAACAATCTCCCCACTTGGAGACTCGGCGCCTTTCCATGCCTCTTTCGTACCGTCTGCAATTTGTCCGCAGGATGAACTGCAAGAGGGGGAACCAATGAGAGACTCGCTGGAGGTGTTTGGTCGGGCACATGTCACTCTCATTTCCCATCACGAAGAAGAATTCACCAGCGGTTCAGCCTGCCACCGCGGATCGACAATAGGGCGTGAAGCCATCCAGCCGTGTTGCGTCCCACTCACAAAAAAGCGACTTGGGAAATGGAGCTCAGGGGCCCTGCACTTCCCAAACCTGCAGAGTTCTAAACGATAACTATCGCCCCAAAATATATTGAGGTCAGGCTACGAAGAGGCGCTGAACGCAAGGCAGAACTGCAGGAAACGGATGTCAACGGGTACATCGGAATGGCCCCGATAGCACATGAAAAGCGCCAGAACGTGGACAATGATGCGGTTGGCCAAAAAGGGCGTATGCGTTTTTTCCTGAATATATTCAGGAAAAAACGCATACGCCCTTTTTGGCCAACCAAGCAACCTGGGAGAGCAAATCAGCACTACAAAGAAATCTCTCGCCCCCCCCCCCTGGGCAAAAGGGCCAGGCGAAAAAAGTCTAAAAACCAGAAAGGCAGGACAGCCCACGGAGTCAAGGGAGCCTTGTTAAGCTGATGGGCGGGATGTCAATGGCCAACAGCCAATCTTCACAAGTGTATCCTCTTTCCCAAACCATGTAAAACACAGAACCACAGAGCATAGGGCACTTCCACACATGGGCGTTGACCTTGGGAAAATGAAAAAATCAACCAGACACAGGGACCCCACAGTTGAGGGCTGCTGTCTTGACAAGAACCTCCACTCCGGTACACGTTTCATATCCCAGGAAAGAGCCAAGTGGACAAAGACGAGTGGACAAGTGGACAAAGACAAGTGGACAAGTGGACAAGTGGTGCTACGTAGGTCCAATGGAGTGTCACTCAGCCATGAAATCCACGTCATGAGGCTGGTAGCAGCATCCTGAGTGGATTTAGGTACGATCATCCTCAGTGAAATAAGTCCCACAAAAAAAGAAACTTATGATATCACTTATCGAGGGAATGTAAAAATCGCTCCCCATGAACAGAATCCCCAAACAGAACAGAGTCACGCTTTTAGAAAACACACTTATGCCTGCTTCAGGGGAAAGGTGAGGTGCGGTGACGCATAAAACTCGAGTTTGAAATGAGCACAGATACCCTTCCGAAAACCGAATATGGAATGGACACGACCTACTCCTTGCTCAATCAACTGGACTCACCAGACCCTGTTCATCGCACAAGTATCTATCCGACTAGTAAGCATCTTAAAAGCTAAGTCTTGATATCTCTGTGTAAGTGCATCAAGGGTGTGTAAAGCGGCCTAAAACCAGCAGGGAAAATCAGCTCAGACCCATTCTGAGGATACATTTCCAACACAAAGAAGAAACAAGCAGGGCAAAACAGAGAGAAATTCTTCCAAAATGCGTTCAGGGACTGGCATGCAACCAGGATTGACCACATCTACAGCCCCAGCGGCAGAAGACATAAGGCTGGACACTCTTGGGGCTGAGACGATTGGTGAGGTTGGGAAAGCAAATGCAGACCCTTGAAAGGAATCCTGCGTGCTCCCCATTCCATGGGTCCCAACTCTCCAGGTTCAACGCAATCTTCCGACAGCGAAAGCACTCATTGGAAACCCAGCGGATGCTACACCGTGGGATCGGGAAAGCTTTCTGAAACTCACCTCAGTTTTCCTCTCCTGGTGCTCGTGTTCTCCATTCAGGCCCCCTTACTAACAATCTCCCCACTTGGAGACTCGGCGCCTTTCCATGCCTCTTTCGTACCGTCTGCAATTTGTCCGCAGGATGAACTGCAAGAGGGGGAACCAATGAGAGACTCGCTGGAGGTGTTTGGTCGGGCACATGTCACTCTCATTTCCCATCACGAAGAAGAATTCACCAGCGGTTCAGCCTGCAACCGCGGATCGACAATAGGGCGTGAAGCCATCCAGCCGTGTTGCGTCCCACTCACAAAAAAGCGACTTGGGAAATGGAGCTCAGGGGCCCTGCACTTCCCAAACCTGCAGAGTTCTAAACGATAACTATCGCCCCAAAATATATTGAGGGCAGGCTACGAAGAGGCGCTGAACGCAAGGCAGAACTGCAGGAAACGGATGTCAACGGGTACATCGGAATGGCCCCCATAGCACATGAAAAGCGCCAGAACGTGGACAATGATGCGGTTGGCCAAAAAGGGCGTATGCGTTTTTTCCTGAATATATTCAGGAAAAAACGCATACGCCCTTTTTGGCCAACCAAGCAACCTGGGAGAGCAAATCAGCACTACAAAGAAATCTCTCGCCCCCCCCCCGGGGCAAAAGGGCCAGGCGAAAAAAGTCTAAAAACCAGAAAGGCAGGACAGCCCACGGAGTCAAGGGAGCCTTGTTAAGCTGATGGGCGGGATGTCAATGGCCAACAGCCAATCTTCACAAGTGTATCCTCTTTCCCAAACCATGTAAAACACAGAACCACAGAGCATAGGGCACTTCCACACATGGGCGTTGACCTTGGGAAAATGAAAAAATCAACCAGACACAGGGACCCCAAAGTTGAGGGCTGCTGTCTTGACAAGAACCTCCACTCCGGTACACGTTTCATATCCCAGGAAAGAGCCAAGTGGACAAAGACGAGTGGACAAGTGGACAAAGACAAGTGGACAAGTGGACAAGTGGTGCTACGTAGGTCCAATGGAGTGTCACTCAGCCATGAAATCCACGTCATGAGGCTGGTAGCAGCATCCTGAGTGGATTTAGGTACGATCATCCTCAGTGAAATAAGTCCCACAAAAAAAGAAACTTATGATATCACTTATCGAGGGAATGTAAAAATCGCTCCCCATGAACGGAATCCCCAAACAGAACAGAGTCACGCTTTTAGAAAACACACTTATGCCTGCTTCAGGGGAAAGGTGAGGTGCGGTGACGCATAAAACTCGAGTTTGAAATGAGCACAGATACCCTTCCGAAAACCGAATATGGAATGGACACGACCTACTCCTTGCTCAATCAACTGGACTCACCAGACCCTGTTCATCGCACAAGTATCTATCCGACTAGTAAGCATCTTAAAAGCTAAGTCTTGATATCTCTGTGTAAGTGCATCAAGGGTGTGTAAAGCGGCCTAAAACCAGCAGGGAAAATAAGCTCAGACCCATTCTGAGGATACATTTCCAACACAAAGAAGAAACAAGCAGGGCAAAACAGAGAGAAATTCTTCCAAAATGCGTTCAGGGACTGGCATGCAACCAGGATTGACCACATCTACAGCCCCAGCGGCAGAAGACATAAGGCTGGACACTCTTGGGGCTGAGACGATTGGTGAGGTTGGGAAAGCAAATGCAGACCCTTGAAAGGAATCCTGCGTGCTCCCCATTCCATGGCTCCCAACTCTCCAGGTTCAACGCAATCTTCCGACAGCGAAAGCACTCATTGGAAACCCAGCGGATGCTACACCGTGGGATCGGGAAAGCTTTCTGAAACTCACCTCAGTTTTCCTCTCCTGGTGCTCGTGTTCTCCATTCAGGCCCCCTTACTAACAATCTCCCCACTTGGAGACTCGGCGCCTTTCCATGCCTCTTTCGTACCGTCTGCAATTTGTCCGCAGGATGAACTGCAAGAGGGGGAACCAATGAGAGACTCGCTGGAGGTGTTTGGTCGGGCACATGTCACTCTCATTTCCCATCACGAAGAAGAATTCACCAGCGGTTCAGCCTGCAACCGCGGATCGACAATAGGGCGTGAAGCCATCCAGCCGTGTTGCGTCCCACTCACAAAAAAGCGACTTGGGAAATGGAGCTCAGGGGCCCTGCACTTCCCAAACCTGCAGAGTTCTAAACGATAACTATCGCCCCAAAATATATTGAGGGCAGGCTACGAAGAGGCGCTGAACGCAAGGCAGAACTGCAGGAAACGGATGTCAACGGGTACATCGGAATGGCCCCGATAGCACATGAAAAGCGCCAGAACGTGGACAATGATGCGGTTGGCCAAAAAGGGCGTATGCGTTTTTTCCTGAATATATTCAGGAAAAAACGCATACGCCCTTTTTGGCCAACCAAGCAACCTGGGAGAGCAAATCAGCACTACAAAGAAATCTCTCGCCCCCCCCCCCCCGGGGCAAAAGGGCCAGGCGAAAAAAGTCTAAAAACCAGAAAGGCAGGACAGCCCACGGAGTCAAGGGAGCCTTGTTAAGCTGATGGGCGGGATGTCAATGGCCAACAGCCAATCTTCACAAGTGTATCCTCTTTCCCAAACCATGTAAAACACAGAACCACAGAGCATAGGGCACTTCCACACATGGGCGTTGACCTTTGGAAAATGAAAAAATCAACCAGACACAGGGACCCCAAAGTTGAGGGCTGCTGTCTTGACAAGAACCTCCACTCCGGTACACGTTTCATATCCCAGGAAAGAGCCAAGTGGACAAAGACGAGTGGACAAGTGGACAAAGACAAGTGGACAAGTGGACAAGTGGTGCTACGTAGGTCCAATGGAGTGTCACTCAGCCATGAAATCCACGTCATGAGGCTGGTAGCAGCATCCTGAGTGGATTTAGGTACGATCATCCTCAGTGAAATAAGTCCCACAAAAAAAGAAACTTATGATATCACTTATCGAGGGAATGTAAAAATCGCTCCCCATGAACGGAATCCCCAAACAGAACAGAGTCACGCTTTTAGAAAACACACTTATGCCTGCTTCAGGGGAAAGGTGAGGTGCGGTGACGCATAAAACTCGAGTTTGAAATGAGCACAGATACCCTTCCGAAAACCGAATATGGAATGGACACGACCTACTCCTTGCTCAATCAACTGGACTCACCAGACCCTGTTCATCGCACAAGTATCTATCCGACTAGTAAGCATCTTAAAAGCTAAGTCTTGATATCTCTGTGTAAGTGCATCAAGTGTGTGTAAAGCGGCCTAAAACCAGCAGGGAAAATCAGCTCAGACCCATTCTGAGGATACATTTCCAACACAAAGAAGAAACAAGCAGGGCAAAACAGAGAGAAATTCTTCCAAAATGCGTTCAGGGACTGGCATGCAACCAGGATTGACCACATCTACAGCCCCAGCGGCAGAAGACATAAGGCTGGACACTCTTGGGGCTGAGACGATTGGTGAGGTTGGGAAAGCAAATGCAGACCCTTGAAAGGAATCCTGCGTGCTCCCCATTCCATGGCTCCCAACTCTCCAGGTTCAACGCAATCTTCCGACAGCGAAAGCACTCATTGGAAACCCAGCGGATGCTACACCGTGGGATCGGGAAAGCTTTCTGAAACTCACCTCAGTTTTCCTCTCCTGGTGCTCGTGTTCTCCATTCAGGCCCCCTTACTAACAATCTCCCCACTTGGAGACTCGGCGCCTTTCCATGCCTCTTTCGTACCGTCTGCAATTTGTCCGCAGGATGAACTGCAAGAGGGGGAACCAATGAGAGACTCGCTGGAGGTGTTTGGTCGGGCACATGTCACTCTCATTTCCCATCACGAAGAAGAATTCACCAGCGGTTCAGCCTGCCACCGCGGATCGACAATAGGGCGTGAAGCCATCCAGCCGTGTTGCGTCCCACTCACAAAAAAGCGACTTGGGAAATGGAGCTCAGGGGCCCTGCACTTCCCAAACCTGCAGAGTTCTAAACGATAACTATCGCCCCAAAATATATTGAGGTCAGGCTACGAAGAGGCGCTGAACGCAAGGCAGAACTGCAGGAAACGGATGTCAACGGGTACATCGGAATGGCCCCGATAGCACATGAAAAGCGCCAGAACGTGGACAATGATGCGGTTGGCCAAAAAGGGCGTATGCGTTTTTTCCTGAATATATTCAGGAAAAAACGCATACGCCCTTTTTGGCCAACCAAGCAACCTGGGAGAGCAAATCAGCACTACAAAGAAATCTCTCGCCCCCCCCCCCCCGGGGCAAAAGGGCCAGGCGAAAAAAGTCTAAAAACCAGAAAGGCAGGACAGCCCACGGAGTCAAGGGAGCCTTGTTAAGCTGATGGGCGGGATGTCAATGGCCAACAGCCAATCTTCACAAGTGTATCCTCTTTCCCAAACCATGGAAAACACAGAACCACAGAGCATAGGGCACTTCCACACATGGGCGTTGACCTTGGGAAAATGAAAAAATCAACCAGACACAGGGACCCCAAAGTTGAGGGCTGCTGTCTTGACAAGAACCTCCACTCCGGTACACGTTTCATATCCCAGGAAAGAGCCAAGTGGACAAAGACGAGTGGACAAGTGGACAAAGACAAGTGGACAAGTGGACAAGTGGTGCTACGTAGGTCCAATGGAGTGTCACTCAGCCATGAAATCCACGTCATGAGGCTGGTAGCAGCATCCTGAGTGGATTTAGGTACGATCATCCTCAGTGAAATAAGTCCCACAAAAAAAGAAACTTATGATATCACTTATCGAGGGAATGTAAAAATCGCTCCCCATGAACGGAATCCCCAAACAGAACAGAGTCACGCTTTTAGAAAACACACTTATGCCTGCTTCAGGGGAAAGGTGAGGTGCGGTGACGCATAAAACTCGAGTTTGAAATGAGCACAGATACCCTTCCGAAAACCGAATATGGAATGGACACGACCTACTCCTTGCTCAATCAACTGGACTCACCAGACCCTGTTCATCGCACAAGTATCTATCCGACTAGTAAGCATCTTAAAAGCTAAGTCTTGATATCTCTGTGTAAGTGCATCAAGGGTGTGTAAAGCGGCCTAAAACCAGCAGGGAAAATCAGCTCAGACCCATTCTGAGGATACGTTTCCAACACAAAGAAGAAACAAGCAGGGCAAAACAGAGAGAAATTCTTCCAAAATGCGTTCAGGGACTGGCATGCAACCAGGATTGACCACATCTACAGCCCCAGCGGCAGAAGACATAAGGCTGGACACTCTTGGGGCTGAGACGATTGGTGAGGTTGGGAAAGCAAATGCAGACCCTTGAAAGGAATCCTGCGTGCTCCCCATTCCATGGCTCCCAACTCTCCAGGTTCAACGCAATCTTCCGACAGCGAAAGCACTCATTGGAAACCCAGCGGATGCTACACCGTGGGATCGGGAAAGCTTTCTGAAACTCACCTCAGTTTTCCTCTCCTGGTGCTCGTGTTCTCCATTCAGGCCCCCTTACTAACAATCTCCCCACTTGGAGACTCGGCGCCTTTCCATGCCTCTTTCGTACCGTCTGCAATTTGTCCGCAGGATGAACTGCAAGAGGGGGAACCAATGAGAGACTCGCTGGAGGTGTTTGGTCGGGCACATGTCACTCTCATTTCCCATCACGAAGAAGAATTCACCAGCGGTTCAGCCTGCAACCGCGGATCGACAATAGAGCGTGAAGCCATCCAGCCGTGTTGCGTCCCACTCACAAAAAAGCAACTTGGGAAATGGAGCTCAGGGGCCCTGCACTTCCCAAACCTGCAGAGTTCTAAACGATAACTATCGCCCCAAAATATATTGAGGGCAGGCTACGAAGAGGCGCTGAACGCAAGGCAGAACTGCAGGAAACGGATGTCAACGGGTACATCGGAATGGCCCCGATAGCACATGAAAAGCGCCAGAACGTGGACAATGATGCGGTTGGCCAAAAAGGGCGTATGCGTTTTTTCCTGAATATATTCAGGAAAAAACGCATACGCCCTTTTTGGCCAACCAAGCAACCTGGGAGAGCAAATCAGCACTACAAAGAAATCTCTCGCCCCCCCCCCCGGGGGGCAAAAGGGCCAGGCGAAAAAAGTCTAAAAACCAGAAAGGCAGGACAGCCCACGGAGTCAAGGGAGCCTTGTTAAGCTGATGGGCGGGATGTCAATGGCCAACAGCCAATCTTCACAAGTGTATCCTCTTTCCCAAACCATGTAAAACACAGAACCACAGAGCATAGGGCACTTCCACACATGGGCGTTGACCTTGGGAAAATCAAAAAATCAACCAGACACAGGGACCCCAAAGTTGAGGGCTGCTGTCTTGACAAGAACCTCCACTCCGGTACACGTTTCATATCCCAGGAAAGAGCCAAGTGGACAAAGACGAGTGGACAAGTGGACAAAGACAAGTGGACAAGTGGACAAGTGGTGCTACGTAGGTCCAATGGAGTGTCACTCAGCCATGAAATCCACGTCATGAGGCTGGTAGCAGCATCCTGAGTGGATTTAGGTACGATCATCCTCAGTGAAATAAGTCCCACAAAAAAAGAAACTTATGATATCACTTATCGAGGGAATGTAAAAATCGCTCCCCATGAACGGAATCCCCAAACAGAACAGAGTCACGCTTTTAGAAAACACACTTATGCCTGCTTCAGGGGAAAGGTGAGGTGCGGTGACGCATAAAACTCGAGTTTGAAATGAGCACAGATACCCTTCCGAAAACCGAATATGGAATGGACACGACCTACTCCTTGCTCAATCAACTGGACTCACCAGACCCTGTTCATCGCACAAGTATCTATCCGACTAGTAAGCATCTTAAAAGCTAAGTCTTGATATCTCTGTGTAAGTGCATCAAGTGTGTGTAAAGCGGCCTAAAACCAGCAGGGAAAATCAGCTCAGACCCATTCTGAGGATACATTTCCAACACAAAGAAGAAACAAGCAGGGCAAAACAGAGAGAAATTCTTCCAAAATGCGTTCAGGGACTGGCATGCAACCAGGATTGACCACATCTACAGCCCCAGCGGCAGAAGACATAAGGCTGGACACTCTTGGGGCTGAGACGATTGGTGAGGTTGGGAAAGCAAATGCAGACCCTTGAAAGGAATCCTGCGTGCTCCCCATTCCATGGCTCCCAACTCTCCAGGTTCAACGCAATCTTCCGACAGCGAAAGCACTCATTGGAAACCCAGCGGATGCTACACCGTGGGATCGGGAAAGCTTTCTGAAACTCACCTCAGTTTTCCTCTCCTGGTGCTCGTGTTCTCCATTCAGGCCCCCTTACTAACAATCTCCCCACTTGGAGACTCGGCGCCTTTCCATGCCTCTTTCGTACCGTCTGCAATTTGTCCGCAGGATGAACTGCAAGAGGGGGAACCAATGAGAGACTCGCTGGAGGTGTTTGGTCGGGCACATGTCACTCTCATTTCCCATCACGAAGAAGAATTCACCAGCGGTTCAGCCTGCCACCGCGGATCGACAATAGGGCGTGAAGCCATCCAGCCGTGTTGCGTCCCACTCACAAAAAAGCGACTTGGGAAATGGAGCTCAGGGGCCCTGCACTTCCCAAACCTGCAGAGTTCTAAACGATAACTATCGCCCCAAAATATATTGAGGGCAGGCTACGAAGAGGCGCTGAACGCAAGGCAGAACTGCAGGAAACGGATGTCAACGGGTACATCGGAATGGCCCCGATAGCACATGAAAAGCGCCAGAACGTGGACAATGATGCGGTTGGCCAAAAAGGGCGTATGCGTTTTTTCCTGAATATATTCAGGAAAAAACGCATACGCCCTTTTTGGCCAACCAAGCAACCTGGGAGAGCAAATCAGCACTACAAAGAAATCTCTCGCCCCCCCCCCCGGGGCAAAAGGGCCAGGCGAAAAAAGTCTAAAAACCAGAAAGGCAGGACAGCCCACGGAGTCAAGGGAGCCTTGTTAAGCTGATGGGCGGGATGTCAATGGCCAACAGCCAATCTTCACAAGTGTATCCTCTTTCCCAAACCATGGAAAACACAGAACCACAGAGCATAGGGCACTTCCACACATGGGCGTTGACCTTGGGAAAATGAAAAAATCAACCAGACACAGGGACCCCAAAGTTGAGGGCTGCTGTCTTGACAAGAACCTCCACTCCGGTACACGTTTCATATCCCAGGAAAGAGCCAAGTGGACAAAGACGAGTGGACAAGTGGACAAAGACAAGTGGACAAGTGGACAAGTGGTGCTACGTAGGTCCAATGGAGTGTCACTCAGCCATGAAATCCACGTCATGAGGCTGGTAGCAGCATCCTGAGTGGATTTAGGTACGATCATCCTCAGTGAAATAAGTCCCACAAAAAAAGAAACTTATGATATCACTTATCGAGGGAATGTAAAAATCGCTCCCCATGAACGGAATCCCCAAACAGAACAGAGTCACGCTTTTAGAAAACACACTTATGCCTGCTTCAGGGGAAAGGTGAGGTGCGGTGACGCATAAAACTCGAGTTTGAAATGAGCACAGATACCCTTCCGAAAACCGAATATGGAATGGACACGACCTACTCCTTGCTCAATCAACTGGACTCACCAGACCCTGTTCATCGCACAAGTATCTATCCGACTAGTAAGCATCTTAAAAGCTAAGTCTTGATATCTCTGTGTAAGTGCATCAAGTGTGTGTAAAGCGGCCTAAAACCAGCAGGGAAAATCAGCTCAGACCCATTCTGAGGATACGTTTCCAACACAAAGAAGAAACAAGCAGGGCAAAACAGAGAGAAATTCTTCCAAAATGCGTTCAGGGACTGGCATGCAACCAGGATTGACCACATCTACAGCCCCAGCGGCAGAAGACAGAAGGCTGGACACTCTTGGGGCTGAGACGATTGGTGAGGTTGGGAAAGCAAATGCAGACCCTTGAAAGGAATCCTGCGTGCTCCCCATTCCATGGGTCCCAACTCTCCAGGTTCAACGCAATCTTCCGACAGCGAAAGCACTCATTGGAAACCCAGCGGATGCTACACCGTGGGATCGGGAAAGCTTTCTGAAACTCACCTCAGTTTTCCTCTCCTGGTGCTCGTGTTCTCCATTCAGGCCCCCTTACTAACAATCTCCCCACTTGGAGACTCGGCGCCTTTCCATGCCTCTTTCGTACCGTCTGCAATTTGTCCGCAGGATGAACTGCAAGAGGGGGAACCAATGAGAGACTCGCTGGAGGTGTTTGGTCGGGCACATGTCACTCTCATTTCCCATCACGAAGAAGAATTCACCAGCGGTTCAGCCTGCAACCGCGGATCGACAATAGGGCGTGAAGCCATCCAGCCGTGTTGCGTCCCACTCACAAAAAAGCGACTTGGGAAATGGAGCTCAGGGGCCCTGCACTTCCCAAACCTGCAGAGTTCTAAACGATAACTATCGCCCCAAAATATATTGAGGGCAGGCTACGAAGAGGCGCTGAACGCAAGGCAGAACTGCAGGAAACGGATGTCAACGGGTACATCGGAATGGCCCCCATAGCACATGAAAAGCGCCAGAACGTGGACAATGATGCGGTTGGCCAAAAAGGGCGTATGCGTTTTTTCCTGAATATATTCAGGAAAAAACGCATACGCCCTTTTTGGCCAACCAAGCAACCTGGGAGAGCAAATCAGCACTACAAAGAAATCTCTCGCCCCCCCCCCCCCCCGGGGGGCAAAAGGGCCAGGCGAAAAAAGTCTAAAAACCAGAAAGGCAGGACAGCCCACGGAGTCAAGGGAGCCTTGTTAAGCTGATGGGCGGGATGTCAATGGCCAACAGCCAATCTTCACAAGTGTATCCTCTTTCCCAAACCATGTAAAACACAGAACCACAGAGCATAGGGCACTTCCACACATGGGCGTTGACCTTGGGAAAATGAAAAAATCAACCAGACACAGGGACCCCAAAGTTGAGGGCTGCTGTCTTGACAAGAACCTCCACTCCGGTACACGTTTCATATCCCAGGAAAGAGCCAAGTGGACAAAGACGAGTGGACAAGTGGACAAAGACAAGTGGACAAGTGGACAAGTGGTGCTACGTAGGTCCAATGGAGTGTCACTCAGCCATGAAATCCACGTCATGAGGCTGGTAGCAGCATCCTGAGTGGATTTAGGTACGATCATCCTCAGTGAAATAAGTCCCACAAAAAAAGAAACTTATGATATCACTTATCGAGGGAATGTAAAAATCGCTCCCCATGAACGGAATCCCCAAACAGAACAGAGTCACGCTTTTAGAAAACACACTTATGCCTGCTTCAGGGGAAAGGTGAGGTGCGGTGACGCATAAAACTCGAGTTTGAAATGAGCACAGATACCCTTCCGAAAACCGAATATGGAATGGACACGACCTACTCCTTGCTCAATCAACTGGACTCACCAGACCCTGTTCATCGCACAAGTATCTATCCGACTAGTAAGCATCTTAAAAGCTAAGTCTTGATATCTCTGTGTAAGTGCATCAAGGGTGTGTAAAGCGGCCTAAAACCAGCAGGGAAAATCAGCTCAGACCCATTCTGAGGATACATTTCCAACACAAAGAAGAAACAAGCAGGGCAAAACAGAGAGAAATTCTTCCAAAATGCGTTCAGGGACTGGCATGCAACCAGGATTGACCACATCTACAGCCCCAGCGGCAGAAGACATAAGGCTGGACACTCTTGGGGCTGAGACGATTGGTGAGGTTGGGAAAGCAAATGCAGACCCTTGAAAGGAATCCTGCGTGCTCCCCATTCCATGGCTCCCAACTCTCCAGGTTCAACGCAATCTTCCGACAGCGAAAGCACTCATTGGAAACCCAGCGGATGCTACACCGTGGGATCGGGAAAGCTTTCTGAAACTCACCTCAGTTTTCCTCTCCTGGTGCTCGTGTTCTCCATTCAGGCCCCCTTACTAACAATCTCCCCACTTGGAGACTCGGCGCCTTTCCATGCCTCTTTCGTACCGTCTGCAATTTGTCCGCAGGATGAACTGCAAGAGGGGGAACCAATGAGAGACTCGCTGGAGGTGTTTGGTCGGGCACATGTCACTCTCATTTCCCATCACGAAGAAGAATTCACCAGCGGTTCAGCCTGCCACCGCGGATCGACAATAGGGCGTGAAGCCATCCAGCCGTGTTGCGTCCCACTCACAAAAAAGCGACTTGGGAAATGGAGCTCAGGGGCCCTGCACTTCCCAAACCTGCAGAGTTCTAAACGATAACTATCGCCCCAAAATATATTGAGGTCAGGCTACGAAGAGGCGCTGAACGCAAGGCAGAACTGCAGGAAACGGATGTCAACGGGTACATCGGAATGGCCCCGATAGCACATGAAAAGCGCCAGAACGTGGACAATGATGCGGTTGGCCAAAAAGGGCGTATGCGTTTTTTCCTGAATATATTCAGGAAAAAACGCATGCGCCCTTTTTGGCCAACCAAGCAACCTGGGAGAGCAAATCAGCACTACAAAGAAATCTCTCGCCCCCCCCCCCGGGGCAAAAGGGCCAGGCGAAAAAAGTCTAAAAACCAGAAAGGCAGGACAGCCCACGGAGTCAAGGGAGCCTTGTTAAGCTGATGGGCGGGATGTCAATGGCCAACAGCCAATCTTCACAAGTGTATCCTCTTTCCCAAACCATGGAAAACACAGAACCACAGAGCATAGGGCACTTCCACACATGGGCGTTGACCTTGGGAAAATGAAAAAATCAACCAGACACAGGGACCCCAAAGTTGAGGGCTGCTGTCTTGACAAGAACCTCCACTCCGGTACACGTTTCATATCCCAGGAAAGAGCCAAGTGGACAAAGACGAGTGGACAAGTGGACAAAGACAAGTGGACAAGTGGACAAGTGGTGCTACGTAGGTCCAATGGAGTGTCACTCAGCCATGAAATCCACGTCATGAGGCTGGTAGCAGCATCCTGAGTGGATTTAGGTACGATCATCCTCAGTGAAATAAGTCCCACAAAAAAAGAAACTTATGATATCACTTATCGAGGGAATGTAAAAATCGCTCCCCATGAACGGAATCCCCAAACAGAACAGAGTCACGCTTTTACAAAACACACTTATGCCTGCTTCAGGGGAAAGGTGAGGTGCGGTGACGCATAAAACTCGAGTTTGAAATGAGCACAGATACCCTTCCGAAAACCGAATATGGAATGGACACGACCTACTCCTTGCTCAATCAACTGGAATCACCAGACCCTGTTCATCGCACAAGTATCTATCCGACTAGTAAGCATCTTAAAAGCTAAGTCTTGATATCTCTGTGTAAGTGCATCAAGGGTGTGTAAAGCGGCCTAAAACCAGCAGGGAAAATCAGCTCAGACCCATTCTGAGGATACATTTCCAACACAAAGAAGAAACAAGCAGGGCAAAACAGAGAGAAATTCTTCCAAAATGCGTTCAGGGACTGGCATGCAACCAGGATTGACCACATCTACAGCCCCAGCGGCAGAAGACATAAGGCTGGACACTCTTGGGGCTGAGACGATTGGTGAGGTTGGGAAAGCAAATGCAGACCCTTGAAAGGAATCCTGCGTGCTCCCCATTCCATGGCTCCCAACTCTCCAGGTTCAACGCAATCTTCCGACAGCGAAAGCACTCATTGGAAACCCAGCGGATGCTACACCGTGGGATCGGGAAAGCTTTCTGAAACTCACCTCAGTTTTCCTCTCCTGGTGCTCGTGTTCTCCATTCAGGCCCCCTTACTAACAATCTCCCCACTTGGAGACTCGGCGCCTTTCCATGCCTCTTTCGTACCGTCTGCAATTTGTCCGCAGGATGAACTGCAAGAGGGGGAACCAATGAGAGACTCGCTGGAGGTGTTTGGTCGGGCACATGTCACTCTCATTTCCCATCACGAAGAAGAATTCACCAGCGGTTCAGCCTGCAACCGCGGATCGACAATAGGGCGTGAAGCCATCCAGCCGTGTTGCGTCCCACTCACAAAAAAGCGACTTGGGAAATGGAGCTCAGGGGCCCTGCACTTCCCAAACCTGCAGAGTTCTAAACGATAACTATCGCCCCAAAATATATTGAGGTCAGGCTACGAAGAGGCGCTGAACGCAAGGCAGAACTGCAGGAAACGGATGTCAACGGGTACATCGGAATGGCCCCGATAGCACATGAAAAGCGCCAGAACGTGGACAATGATGCGGTTGGCCAAAAAGGGCGTATGCGTTTTTTCCTGAATATATTCAGGAAAAAACGCATACGCCCTTTTTGGCCAACCAAGCAACCTGGGAGAGCAAATCAGCACTACAAAGAAATCTCTCGCCCCCCCCCCCGGGGCAAAAGGGCCAGGCGAAAAAAGTCTAAAAACCAGAAAGGCAGGACAGGCCACGGAGTCAAGGGAGCCTTGTTAAGCTGATGGGCGGGATGTCAATGGCCAACAGCCAATCTTCACAAGTGTATCCTCTTTCCCAAACCATGTAAAACACAGAACCACAGAGCATAGGGCACTTCCACACATGGGCGTTGACCTTGGGAAAATGAAAAAATCAACCAGACACAGGGACCCCAAAGTTGAGGGCTGCTGTCTTGACAAGAACCTCCACTCCGGTACACGTTTCATATCCCAGGAAAGAGCCAAGTGGACAAAGACGAGTGGACAAGTGGACAAAGACAAGTGGACAAGTGGACAAGTGGTGCTACGTAGGTCCAATGGAGTGTCACTCAGCCATGAAATCCACGTCATGAGGCTGGTAGCAGCATCCTGAGTGGATTTAGGTACGATCATCCTCAGTGAAATAAGTCCCACAAAAAAAGAAACTTATGATATCACTTATCGAGGGAATGTAAAAATCGCTCCCCATGAACGGAATCCCCAAGCAGAACAGAGTCACGCTTTTAGAAAACACACTTATGCCTGCTTCAGGGGAAAGGTGAGGTGCGGTGACGCATAAAACTCGAGTTTGAAATGAGCACAGATACCCTTCCGAAAACCGAATATGGAATGGACACGACCTACTCCTTGCTCAATCAACTGGACTCACCAGACCCTGTTCATCGCACAAGTATCTATCCGACTAGTAAGCATCTTAAAAGCTAAGTCTTGATATCTCTGTGTAAGTGCATCAAGTGTGTGTAAAGCGGCCTAAAACCAGCAGGGAAAATCAGCTCAGACCCATTCTGAGGATACATTTCCAACACAAAGAAGAAACAAGCAGGGCAAAACAGAGAGAAATTCTTCCAAAATGCGTTCAGGGACTGGCATGCAACCAGGATTGACCACATCTACAGCCCCAGCGGCAGAAGACATAAGGCTGGACACTCTTGGGGCTGAGACGATTGGTGAGGTTGGGAAAGCAAATGCAGACCCTTGAAAGGAATCCTGCGTGCTCCCCATTCCATGGCTCCCAACTCTCCAGGTTCAACGCAATCTTCCGACAGCGAAAGCACTCATTGGAAACCCAGCGGATGCTACACCGTGGGATCGGGAAAGCTTTCTGAAACTCACCTCAGTTTTCCTCTCCTGGTGCTCGTGTTCTCCATTCAGGCCCCCTTACTAACAATCTCCCCACTTGGAGACTCGGCGCCTTTCCATGCCTCTTTCGTACCGTCTGCAATTTGTCCGCAGGATGAACTGCAAGAGGGGGAACCAATGAGAGACTCGCTGGAGGTGTTTGGTCGGGCACATGTCACTCTCATTTCCCATCACGAAGAAGAATTCACCAGCGGTTCAGCCTGCCACCGCGGATCGACAATAGGGCGTGAAGCCATCCAGCCGTGTTGCGTCCCACTCACAAAAAAGCGACTTGGGAAATGGAGCTCAGGGGCCCTGCACTTCCCAAACCTGCAGAGTTCTAAACGATAACTATCGCCCCAAAATATATTGAGGTCAGGCTACGAAGAGGCGCTGAACGCAAGGCAGAACTGCAGGAAACGGATGTCAACGGGTACATCGGAATGGCCCCGATAGCACATGAAAAGCGCCAGAACGTGGACAATGATGCGGTTGGCCAAAAAGGGCGTATGCGTTTTTTCCTGAATATATTCAGGAAAAAACGCATACGCCCTTTTTGGCCAACCAAGCAACCTGGGAGAGCAAATCAGCACTACAAAGAAATCTCTCGCCCCCCCCCCCCCGGGGCAAAAGGGCCAGGCGAAAAAAGTCTAAAAACCAGAAAGGCAGGACAGGCCACGGAGTCAAGGGAGCCTTGTTAAGCTGATGGGCGGGATGTCAATGGCCAACAGCCAATCTTCACAAGTGTATCCTCTTTCCCAAACCATGTAAAACACAGAACCACAGAGCATAGGGCACTTCCACACATGGGCGTTGACCTTGGGAAAATGAAAAAATCAACCAGACACAGGGACCCCAAAGTTGAGGGCTGCTGTCTTGACAAGAACCTCCACTCCGGTACACGTTTCATATCCCAGGAAAGAGCCAAGTGGACAAAGACGAGTGGACAAGTGGACAAAGACAAGTGGACAAGTGGACAAGTGGTGCTACGTAGGTCCAATGGAGTGCCACTCAGCCATGAAATCCACGTCATGAGGCTGGTAGCAGCATCCTGAGTGGATTTAGGTACGATCATCCTCAGTGAAATAAGTCCCACAAAAAAAGAAACTTATGATATCACTTATCGAGGGAATGTAAAAATCGCTCCCCATGCACTGAATCCCCAAACAGAACAGAGTCACGCTTTTAGAAAACACACTTATGCCTGCTTCAGGGGAAAGGTGAGGTGGGGTGACGCATAAAACTCGAGTTTGAAATGAGCACAGATACCCTTCCGAAAACCGAATATGGAATGGACACGACCTACTCCTTGCTCAATCAACTGGACTCACCAGACCCTGTTCATCGCACAAGTATCTATCCGACTAGTAAGCATCTTAAAAGCTAAGTCTTGATATCTCTGTGTAAGTGCATCAAGTGTGTGTAAAGCGGCCTAAAACCAGCAGGGAAAATCAGCTCAGACCCATTCTGAGGATACATTTCCAACATAAAGAAGAAACAAGCAGGGCAAAACAGAGAGAAATTCTTCCAAAATGCGTTCAGGGACTGGCATGCAACCAGGATTGACCACATCTACAGCCCCAGCGGCAGAAGACATAAGGCTGGACACTCTTGGGGCTGAGACGATTGGTGAGGTTGGGAAAGCAAATGCAGACCCTTGAAAGGAATCCTGCGTGCTCCCCATTCCATGGGTCCCAACTCTCCAGGTTCAACGCAATCTTCCGACAGCGAAAGCACTCATTGGAAACCCAGCGGATGCTACACCGTGGGATCGGGAAAGCTTTCTGAAACTCACCTCAGTTTTCATCTCCTGGTGCTCGTGTTCTCCATTCAGGCCCCCTTACTAACAATCTCCCCACTTGGAGACTCGGCGCCTTTCCATGCCTCTTTCGTACCGTCTGCAATTTGTCCGCAGGATGAACTGCAAGAGGGGGAACCAATGAGAGACTCGCTGGAGGTGTTTGGTCGGGCACATGTCACTCTCATTTCCCATCACGAAGAAGAATTCACCAGCGGTTCAGCCTGCCACCCCGGATCGACAATAGGGCGTGAAGCCATCCAGCCGTGTTGCGTCCCACTCACAAAAAAGCGACTTGGGAAATGGAGCTCAGGGGCACTGCACTTCCCAAACCTGCAGAGTTCTAAACGATAACTATCGCCCCAAAATATATTGAGGTCAGGCTACGAAGAGGCGCTGAACGCAAGGCAGAACTGCAGGAAACGGATGTCAACGGGTACATCGGAATGGCCCCGATAGCACATGAAAAGCGCCAGAACGTGGACAATGATGCGGTTGGCCAAAAAGGGCGTATGCGTTTTTTCCTGAATATATTCAGGAAAAAACGCATACGCCCTTTTTGGCCAACCAAGCAACCTGGGAGAGCAAATCAGCACTACAAAGAAATCTCTCGCCCCCCCCGGGGCAAAAGGGCCAGGCGAAAAAAGTCTAAAAACCAGAAAGGCAGGACAGGCCACGGAGTCAAGGGAGCCTTGTTAAGCTGATGGGCGGGATGTCAATGGCCAACAGCCAATCTTCACAAGTGTATCCTCTTTCCCAAACCATGTAAAACACAGAACTACAGAGCATAGGGCACTTCCACACATGGGCGTTGACCTTGGGAAAATGAAAAAATCAACCAGACACAGGGACCCCAAAGTTGAGGGCTGCTGTCTTGACAAGAACCTCCACTCCGGTACACGTTTCATATCCCAGGAAAGAGCCAAGTGGACAAAGACGAGTGGACAAGTGGACAAAGACAAGTGGACAAGTGGACAAGTGGTGCTACGTAGGTCCAATGGAGTGTCACTCAGCCATGAAATCCACGTCATGAGGCTGGTAGCAGCATCCTGAGTGGATTTAGGTACGATCATCCTCAGTGAAATAAGTCCCACAAAAAAAGAAACTTATGATATCACTTATCGAGGGAATGTAAAAATCGCTCCCCATGCACTGAATCCCCAAACAGAACAGAGTCACGCTTTTAGAAAACACACTTATGCCTGCTTCAGGGGAAAGGTGAGGTGGGGTGACGCATAAAACTCGAGTTTGAAATGAGCACAGATACCCTTCCGAAAACCGAATATGGAATGGACACGACCTACTCCTTGCTCAATCAACTGGACTCACCAGACCCTGTTCATCGCACAAGTATCTATCCGACTAGTAAGCATCTTAAAAGCTAAGTCTTGATATCTCTGTGTAAGTGCATCAAGTGTGTGTAAAGCGGCCTAAAACCAGCAGGGAAAATCAGCTCAGACCCATTCTGAGGATACATTTCCAACATAAAGAAGAAACAAGCAGGGCAAAACAGAGAGAAATTCTTCCAAAATGCGTTCAGGGACTGGCATGCAACCAGGATTGACCACATCTACAGCCCCAGCGGCAGAAGACATAAGGCTGGACACTCTTGGGGCTGAGACGATTGGTGAGGTTGGGAAAGCAAATGCAGACCCTTGAAAGGAATCCTGCGTGCTCCCCATTCCATGGCTCCCAACTCTCCAGGTTCAACGCAATCTTCCGACAGCGAAAGCACTCATTGGAAACCCAGCGGATGCTACACCGTGGGATCGGGAAAGCTTTCTGAAACTCACCTCAGTTTTCCTCTCCTGGTGCTCGTGTTCTCCATTCAGGCCCCCTTACTAACAATCTCCCCACTTGGAGACTCGGCGCCTTTCCATGCCTCTTTCGTACCGTCTGCAATTTGTCCGCAGGATGAACTGCAAGAGGGGGAACCAATGAGAGACTCGCTGGAGGTGTTTGGTCGGGCACATGTCACTCTCATTTCCCATCACGAAGAAGAATTCACCAGCGGTTCAGCCTGCCACCCCGGATCGACAATAGGGCGTGAAGCCATCCAGCCGTGTTGCGTCCCACTCACAAAAAAGCGACTTGGGAAATGGAGCTCAGGGGCACTGCACTTCCCAAACCTGCAGAGTTCTAAACGATAACTATCGCCCCAAAATATATTGAGGTCAGGCTACGAAGAGGCGCTGAACGCAAGGCAGAACTGCAGGAAACGGATGTCAACGGGTACATCGGAATGGCCCCGATAGCACATGAAAAGCGCCAGAACGTGGACAATGATGCGGTTGGCCAAAAAGGGCGTATGCGTTTTTTCCTGAATATATTCAGGAAAAAACGCATACGCCCTTTTTGGCCAACCAAGCAACCTGGGAGAGCAAATCAGCACTACAAAGAAATCTCTCGCCCCCCCCCCCCGGGGCAAAAGGGCCAGGCGAAAAAAGTCTAAAAACCAGAAAGGCAGGACAGGCCACGGAGTCAAGGGAGCCTTGTTAAGCTGATGGGCGGGATGTCAATGGCCAACAGCCAATCTTCACAAGTGTATCCTCTTTCCCAAACCATGGAAAACACAGAACCACAGAGCATAGGGCACTTCCACACATGGGCGTTGACCTTGGGAAAATGAAAAAATCAACCAGACACAGGGACCCCAAAGTTGAGGGCTGCTGTCTTGACAAGAACCTCCACTCCGGTACACGTTTCATATCCCAGGAAAGAGCCAAGTGGACAAAGACGAGTGGACAAGTGGACAAGTGCAGAAGTGGTGCTACGTAGGTCCAATGGAGTGTCACTCAGCCATGAAATCCACGTCATGAGGCTGGTAGCAGCATCCTGAGTGGATTTAGGTACGATCATCCTCAGTGAAATAAGTCCCACAAAAAAAGAAACTTATGATATCACTTATCGAGGGAATGTAAAAATCGCTCCCCATGCACTGAATCCCCAAACAGAACAGAGTCACGCTTTTAGAAAACACACTTATGCCTGCTTCAGGGGAAAGGTGAGGTGGGGTGACGCATAAAACTCGAGTTTGAAATGAGCACAGATACCCTTCCGAAAACCGAATATGGAATGGACACGACCTACTCCTTGCTCAATCAACTGGACTCACCAGACCCTGTTCATCGCACAAGTATCTATCCGACTAGTAAGCATCTTAAAAGCTAAGTCTTGATATCTCTGTGTAAGTGCATCAAGTGTGTGTAAAGCGGCCTAAAACCAGCAGGGAAAATCAGCTCAGACCCATTCTGAGGATACATTTCCAACACAAAGAAGAAACAAGCAGGGCAAAACAGAGAGAAATTCTTCCAAAATGCGTTCAGGGACTGGCATGCAACCAGGATTGACCACATCTACAGCCCCAGCGGCAGAAGACATAAGGCTGGACACTCTTGGGGCTGAGACGATTGGTGAGGTTGGGAAAGCAAATGCAGACCCTTGAAAGGAATCCTGCGTGCTCCCCATTCCATGGGTCCCAACTCTCCAGGTTCAACGCAATCTTCCGACAGCGAAAGCACTCATTGGAAACCCAGCGGATGCTACACCGTGGGATCGGGAAAGCTTTCTGAAACTCACCTCAGTTTTCATCTCCTGGTGCTCGTATTCTCCATTCAGGCCCCCTTACTAACAATCTCCCCACTTGGAGACTCGGCGCCTTTCCATGCCTCTTTCGTACCGTCTGCAATTTGTCCGCAGGATGAACTGCAAGAGGGGGAACCAATGAGAGACTCACTGGAGGTGTTTGGTCGGGCACATGTCACTCTCATTTCCCATCACGAAGAAGAATTCACCAGCGGTTCAGCCTGCCACCCCGGATCGACAATAGGGCGTGAAGCCATCCAGCCGTGTTGCGTCCCACTCACAAAAAAGCGACTTGGGAAATGGAGGTCAGGGGCACTGGACTTCCCAAACCTGCAGAGTTCTAAACGATAACTATCGCCCCAAAATATATTGAGGTCAGGCTACGAAGAGGCGCTGAACGCAAGGCAGAACTGCAGGAAACGGATGTCAACGGGTACATCGGAATGGCCCCGATAGCACATGAAAAGCGCCAGAACGTGGACAATGATGCGGTTGGCCAAAAAGGGCGTATGCGTTTTTTCCTGAATATATTCAGGAAAAAACGCATACGCCCTTTTTGGCCAACCAAGCAACCTGGGAGAGCAAATCAGCACTACAAAGAAATCTCTCGCCCCCCCCCGGGGCAAAAGGGCCAGGCGAAAAAAGTCTAAAAACCAGAAAGGCAGGACAGGCCACGGAGTCAAGGGAGCCTTGTTAAGCTGATGGGCGGGATGTCAATGGCCAACAGCCAATCTTCACAAGTGTATCCTCTTTCCCAAACCATGTAAAACACAGAACTACAGAGCATAGGGCACTTCCACACATGGGCGTTGACCTTGGGAAAATGAAAAAATCAACCAGACACAGGGACCCCAAAGTTGAGGGCTGCTGTCTTGACAAGAACCTCCACTCCGGTACACGTTTCATATCCCAGGAAAGAGCCAAGTGGACAAAGACGAGTGGACAAGTGGACAAAGACAAGTGGACAAGTGGACAAGTGGTGCTACGTAGGTCCAATGGAGTGTCACTCAGCCATGAAATCCACGTCATGAGGCTGGTAGCAGCATCCTGAGTGGATTTAGGTACGATCATCCTCAGTGAAATAAGTCCCACAAAAAAAGAAACTTATGATATCACTTATCGAGGGAATGTAAAAATCGCTCCCCATGCACTGAATCCCCAAACAGAACAGAGTCACGCTTTTAGAAAACACACTTATGCCTGCTTCAGGGGAAAGGTGAGGTGGGGTGACGCATAAAACTCGAGTTTGAAATGAGCACAGATACCCTTCCGAAAACCGAATATGGAATGGACACGACCTACTCCTTGCTCAATCAACTGGACTCACCAGACCCTGTTCATCGCACAAGTATCTATCCGACTAGTAAGCATCTTAAAAGCTAAGTCTTGATATCTCTGTGTAAGTGCATCAAGTGTGTGTAAAGCGGCCTAAAACCAGCAGGGAAAATCAGCTCAGACCCATTCTGAGGATACATTTCCAACATAAAGAAGAAACAAGCAGGGCAAAACAGAGAGAAATTCTTCCAAAATGCGTTCAGGGACTGGCATGCAACCAGGATTGACCACATCTACAGCCCCAGCGGCAGAAGACATAAGGCTGGACACTCTTGGGGCTGAGACGATTGGTGAGGTTGGGAAAGCAAATGCAGACCCTTGAAAGGAATCCTGCGTGCTCCCCATTCCATGGCTCCCAACTCTCCAGGTTCAACGCAATCTTCCGACAGCGAAAGCACTCATTGGAAACCCAGCGGATGCTACACCGTGGGATCGGGAAAGCTTTCTGAAACTCACCTCAGTTTTCCTCTCCTGGTGCTCGTGTTCTCCATTCAGGCCCCCTTACTAACAATCTCCCCACTTGGAGACTCGGCGCCTTTCCATGCCTCTTTCGTACCGTCTGCAATTTGTCCGCAGGATGAACTGCAAGAGGGGGAACCAATGAGAGACTCGCTGGAGGTGTTTGGTCGGGCACATGTCACTCTCATTTCCCATCACGAAGAAGAATTCACCAGCGGTTCAGCCTGCCACCCCGGATCGACAATAGGGCGTGAAGCCATCCAGCCGTGTTGCGTCCCACTCACAAAAAAGCGACTTGGGAAATGGAGCTCAGGGGCACTGCACTTCCCAAACCTGCAGAGTTCTAAACGATAACTATCGCCCCAAAATATATTGAGGTCAGGCTACGAAGAGGCGCTGAACGCAAGGCAGAACTGCAGGAAACGGATGTCAACGGGTACATCGGAATGGCCCCGATAGCACATGAAAAGCGCCAGAACGTGGACAATGATGCGGTTGGCCAAAAAGGGCGTATGCGTTTTTTCCTGAATATATTCAGGAAAAAACGCATACGCCCTTTTTGGCCAACCAAGCAACCTGGGAGAGCAAATCAGCACTACAAAGAAATCTCTCGCCCCCCCCCCCCGGGGCAAAAGGGCCAGGCGAAAAAAGTCTAAAAACCAGAAAGGCAGGACAGGCCACGGAGTCAAGGGAGCCTTGTTAAGCTGATGGGCGGGATGTCAATGGCCAACAGCCAATCTTCACAAGTGTATCCTCTTTCCCAAACCATGGAAAACACAGAACCACAGAGCATAGGGCACTTCCACACATGGGCGTTGACCTTGGGAAAATGAAAAAATCAACCAGACACAGGGACCCCAAAGTTGAGGGCTGCTGTCTTGACAAGAACCTCCACTCCGGTACACGTTTCATATCCCAGGAAAGAGCCAAGTGGACAAAGACGAGTGGACAAGTGGACAAGTGCAGAAGTGGTGCTACGTAGGTCCAATGGAGTGTCACTCAGCCATGAAATCCACGTCATGAGGCTGGTAGCAGCATCCTGAGTGGATTTAGGTACGATCATCCTCAGTGAAATAAGTCCCACAAAAAAAGAAACTTATGATATCACTTATCGAGGGAATGTAAAAATCGCTCCCCATGCACTGAATCCCCAAACAGAACAGAGTCACGCTTTTAGAAAACACACTTATGCCTGCTTCAGGGGAAAGGTGAGGTGGGGTGACGCATAAAACTCGAGTTTGAAATGAGCACAGATACCCTTCCGAAAACCGAATATGGAATGGACACGACCTACTCCTTGCTCAATCAACTGGACTCACCAGACCCTGTTCATCGCACAAGTATCTATCCGACTAGTAAGCATCTTAAAAGCTAAGTCTTGATATCTCTGTGTAAGTGCATCAAGTGTGTGTAAAGCGGCCTAAAACCAGCAGGGAAAATCAGCTCAGACCCATTCTGAGGATACATTTCCAACACAAAGAAGAAACAAGCAGGGCAAAACAGAGAGAAATTCTTCCAAAATGCGTTCAGGGACTGGCATGCAACCAGGATTGACCACATCTACAGCCCCAGCGGCAGAAGACATAAGGCTGGACACTCTTGGGGCTGAGACGATTGGTGAGGTTGGGAAAGCAAATGCAGACCCTTGAAAGGAATCCTGCGTGCTCCCCATTCCATGGGTCCCAACTCTCCAGGTTCAACGCAATCTTCCGACAGCGAAAGCACTCATTGGAAACCCAGCGGATGCTACACCGTGGGATCGGGAAAGCTTTCTGAAACTCACCTCAGTTTTCATCTCCTGGTGCTCGTATTCTCCATTCAGGCCCCCTTACTAACAATCTCCCCACTTGGAGACTCGGCGCCTTTCCATGCCTCTTTCGTACCGTCTGCAATTTGTCCGCAGGATGAACTGCAAGAGGGGGAACCAATGAGAGACTCGCTGGAGGTGTTTGGTCGGGCACATGTCACTCTCATTTCCCATCACGAAGAAGAGTTCACCAGCGGTTCAGCCTGCCACCCCGGATCGACAATAGGGCGTGAAGCCATCCAGCCGTGTTGCGTCCCACTCACAAAAAAGCGACTTGGGAAATGGAGCTCAGGGGCACTGCACTTCCCAAACCTGCAGAGTTCTAAACGATAACTATCGCCCCAAAATATATTGAGGTCAGGCTACGAAGAGGCGCTGAACGCAAGGCAGAACTGCAGGAAACGGATGTCAACGGGTACATCGGAATGGCCCCGATAGCACATGAAAAGCGCCAGAACGTGGACAATGATGCGGTTGGCCAAAAAGGGCGTATGCGTTTTTTCCTGAATATATTCAGGAAAAAACGCATACGCCCTTTTTGGCCAACCAAGCAACCTGGGAGAGCAAATCAGCACTACAAAGAAATCTCTCGCCCCCCCCCGGGGCAAAAGGGCCAGGCGAAAAAAGTCTAAAAACCAGAAAGGCAGGACAGCCCACGGAGTCAAGGGAGCCTTGTTAAGCTGATGGGCGGGATGTCAATGGCCAACAGCCAATCTTCACAAGTGTATCCTCTTTCCCAAACCATGTAAAACACAGAACCACAGAGCATAGGGCACTTCCACATATGGGCGTTGACCTTGGGAAAATGAAAAAATCAACCAGACACAGGGACCCAAAGTTGAGGGCTGCTGTCTTGACAAGAACCTCCACTCCGGTACACGTATCATATCCCAGGAAAGAGCCAAGTGGACAAAGACGAGTGGACAAGTGGACAAAGACAAGTGGACAAGTGGACAAGTGGTGCTACGTAGGTCCAATGGAGTGTCACTCAGCCATGAAATCCACGTCATGAGGCTGGTAGCAGCATCCTGAGTGGATTTAGGTACGATCATCCTCAGTGAAATAAGTCCCACAAAAAAAGAAACTTATGATATCACTTATCGAGGGAATGTAAAAATCGCTCCCCATGCACTGAATCCCCAAACAGAACAGAGTCACGCTTTTAGAAAACACACTTATGCCTGCTTCAGGGGAAAGGTGAGGTGGGGTGACGCATAAAACTCGAGTTTGAAATGAGCACAGATACCCTTCCGAAAACCGAATATGGAATGGACACGACCTACTCCTTGCTCAATCAACTGGACTCACCAGACCCTGTTCATCGCACAAGTATCTATCCGACTAGTAAGCATCTTAAAAGCTAAGTCTTGATATCTCTGTGTAAGTGCATCAAGTGTGTGTAAAGCGGCCTAAAACCAGCAGGGAAAATCAGCTCAGACCCATTCTGAGGATACATTTCCAACATAAAGAAGAAACAAGCAGGGCAAAACAGAGAGAAATTCTTCCAAAATGCGTTCAGGGACTGGCATGCAACCAGGATTGACCACATCTACAGCCCCAGCGGCAGAAGACATAAGGCTGGACACTCTTGGGGCTGAGACGATTGGTGAGGTTGGGAAAGCAAATGCAGACCCTTGAAAGGAATCCTGCGTGCTCCCCATTCCATGGCTCCCAACTCTCCAGGTTCAACGCAATCTTCCGACAGCGAAAGCACTCATTGGAAACCCAGCGGATGCTACACCGTGGGATCGGGAAAGCTTTCTGAAACTCACCTCAGTTTTCCTCTCCTGGTGCTCGTGTTCTCCATTCAGGCCCCCTTACTAACAATCTCCCCACTTGGAGACTCGGCGCCTTTCCATGCCTCTTTCGTACCGTCTGCAATTTGTCCGCAGGATGAACTGCAAGAGGGGGAACCAATGAGAGACTCGCTGGAGGTGTTTGGTCGGGCACATGTCACTCTCATTTCCCATCACGAAGAAGAATTCACCAGCGGTTCAGCCTGCCACCCCGGATCGACAATAGGGCGTGAAGCCATCCAGCCGTGTTGCGTCCCACTCACAAAAAAGCGACTTGGGAAATGGAGCTCAGGGGCACTGCACTTCCCAAACCTGCAGAGTTCTAAACGATAACTATCGCCCCAAAATATATTGAGGTCAGGCTACGAAGAGGCGCTGAACGCAAGGCAGAACTGCAGGAAACGGATGTCAACGGGTACATCGGAATGGCCCCGATAGCACATGAAAAGCGCCAGAACGTGGACAATGATGCGGTTGGCCAAAAAGGGCGTATGCGTTTTTTCCTGAATATATTCAGGAAAAAACGCATACGCCCTTTTTGGCCAACCAAGCAACCTGGGAGAGCAAATCAGCACTACAAAGAAATCTCTCGCCCCCCCCCCCCCCGGGGCAAAAGGGCCAGGCGAAAAAAGTCTAAAAACCAGAAAGGCAGGACAGGCCACGGAGTCAAGGGAGCCTTGTTAAGCTGATGGGCGGGATGTCAATGGCCAACAGCCAATCTTCACAAGTGTATCCTCTTTCCCAAACCATGGAAAACACAGAACCACAGAGCATAGGGCACTTCCACACATGGGCGTTGACCTTGGGAAAATGAAAAAATCAACCAGACACAGGGACCCCAAAGTTGAGGGCTGCTGTCTTGACAAGAACCTCCACTCCGGTACACGTTTCATATCCCAGGAAAGAGCCAAGTGGACAAAGACGAGTGGACAAGTGGACAAGTGCAGAAGTGGTGCTACGTAGGTCCAATGGAGTGTCACTCAGCCATGAAATCCACGTCATGAGGCTGGTAGCAGCATCCTGAGTGGATTTAGGTACGATCATCCTCAGTGAAATAAGTCCCACAAAAAAAGAAACTTATGATATCACTTATCGAGGGAATGTAAAAATCGCTCCCCATGCACTGAATCCCCAAACAGAACAGAGTCACGCTTTTAGAAAACACACTTATGCCTGCTTCAGGGGAAAGGTGAGGTGGGGTGACGCATAAAACTCGAGTTTGAAATGAGCACAGATACCCTTCCGAAAACCGAATATGGAATGGACACGACCTACTCCTTGCTCAATCAACTGGACTCACCAGACCCTGTTCATCGCACAAGTATCTATCCGACTAGTAAGCATCTTAAAAGCTAAGTCTTGATATCTCTGTGTAAGTGCATCAAGTGTGTGTAAAGCGGCCTAAAACCAGCAGGGAAAATCAGCTCAGACCCATTCTGAGGATACATTTCCAACACAAAGAAGAAACAAGCAGGGCAAAACAGAGAGAAATTCTTCCAAAATGCGTTCAGGGACTGGCATGCAACCAGGATTGACCACATCTACAGCCCCAGCGGCAGAAGACATAAGGCTGGACACTCTTGGGGCTGAGACGATTGGTGAGGTTGGGAAAGCAAATGCAGACCCTTGAAAGGAATCCTGCGTGCTCCCCATTCCATGGGTCCCAACTCTCCAGGTTCAACGCAATCTTCCGACAGCGAAAGCACTCATTGGAAACCCAGCGGATGCTACACCGTGGGATCGGGAAAGCTTTCTGAAACTCACCTCAGTTTTCATCTCCTGGTGCTCGTATTCTCCATTCAGGCCCCCTTACTAACAATCTCCCCACTTGGAGACTCGGCGCCTTTCCATGCCTCTTTCGTACCGTCTGCAATTTGTCCGCAGGATGAACTGCAAGAGGGGGAACCAATGAGAGACTCACTGGAGGTGTTTGGTCGGGCACATGTCACTCTCATTTCCCATCACGAAGAAGAATTCACCAGCGGTTCAGCCTGCCACCCCGGATCGACAATAGGGCGTGAAGCCATCCAGCCGTGTTGCGTCCCACTCACAAAAAAGCGACTTGGGAAATGGAGGTCAGGGGCACTGGACTTCCCAAACCTGCAGAGTTCTAAACGATAACTATCGCCCCAAAATATATTGAGGTCAGGCTACGAAGAGGCGCTGAACGCAAGGCAGAACTGCAGGAAACGGATGTCAACGGGTACATCGGAATGGCCCCGATAGCACATGAAAAGCGCCAGAACGTGGACAATGATGCGGTTGGCCAAAAAGGGCGTATGCGTTTTTTCCTGAATATATTCAGGAAAAAACGCATACGCCCTTTTTGGCCAACCAAGCAACCTGGGAGAGCAAATCAGCACTACAAAGAAATCTCTCGCCCCCCCCCGGGGCAAAAGGGCCAGGCGAAAAAAGTCTAAAAACCAGAAAGGCAGGACAGGCCACGGAGTCAAGGGAGCCTTGTTAAGCTGATGGGCGGGATGTCAATGGCCAACAGCCAATCTTCACAAGTGTATCCTCTTTCCCAAACCATGTAAAACACAGAACTACAGAGCATAGGGCACTTCCACACATGGGCGTTGACCTTGGGAAAATGAAAAAATCAACCAGACACAGGGACCCCAAAGTTGAGGGCTGCTGTCTTGACAAGAACCTCCACTCCGGTACACGTTTCATATCCCAGGAAAGAGCCAAGTGGACAAAGACGAGTGGACAAGTGGACAAAGACAAGTGGACAAGTGGACAAGTGGTGCTACGTAGGTCCAATGGAGTGTCACTCAGCCATGAAATCCACGTCATGAGGCTGGTAGCAGCATCCTGAGTGGATTTAGGTACGATCATCCTCAGTGAAATAAGTCCCACAAAAAAAGAAACTTATGATATCACTTATCGAGGGAATGTAAAAATCGCTCCCCATGCACTGAATCCCCAAACAGAACAGAGTCACGCTTTTAGAAAACACACTTATGCCTGCTTCAGGGGAAAGGTGAGGTGGGGTGACGCATAAAACTCGAGTTTGAAATGAGCACAGATACCCTTCCGAAAACCGAATATGGAATGGACACGACCTACTCCTTGCTCAATCAACTGGACTCACCAGACCCTGTTCATCGCACAAGTATCTATCCGACTAGTAAGCATCTTAAAAGCTAAGTCTTGATATCTCTGTGTAAGTGCATCAAGTGTGTGTAAAGCGGCCTAAAACCAGCAGGGAAAATCAGCTCAGACCCATTCTGAGGATACATTTCCAACATAAAGAAGAAACAAGCAGGGCAAAACAGAGAGAAATTCTTCCAAAATGCGTTCAGGGACTGGCATGCAACCAGGATTGACCACATCTACAGCCCCAGCGGCAGAAGACATAAGGCTGGACACTCTTGGGGCTGAGACGATTGGTGAGGTTGGGAAAGCAAATGCAGACCCTTGAAAGGAATCCTGCGTGCTCCCCATTCCATGGGTCCCAACTCTCCAGGTTCAACGCAATCTTCCGACAGCGAAAGCACTCATTGGAAACCCAGCGGATGCTACACCGTGGGATCGGGAAAGCTTTCTGAAACTCACCTCAGTTTTCATCTCCTGGTGCTCGTGTTCTCCATTCAGGCCCCCTTACTAACAATCTCCCCACTTGGAGACTCGGCGCCTTTCCATGCCTCTTTCGTACCGTCTGCAATTTGTCCGCAGGATGAACTGCAAGAGGGGGAACCAATGAGAGACTCGCTGGAGGTGTTTGGTCGGGCACATGTCACTCTCATTTCCCATCACGAAGAAGAATTCACCAGCGGTTCAGCCTGCCACCCCGGATCGACAATAGGGCGTGAAGCCATCCAGCCGTGTTGCGTCCCACTCACAAAAAAGCGACTTGGGAAATGGAGCTCAGGGGCACTGCACTTCCCAAACCTGCAGAGTTCTAAACGATAACTATCGCCCCAAAATATATTGAGGTCAGGCTACGAAGAGGCGCTGAACGCAAGGCAGAACTGCAGGAAACGGATGTCAACGGGTACATCGGAATGGCCCCGATAGCACATGAAAAGCGCCAGAACGTGGACAATGATGCGGTTGGCCAAAAAGGGCGTATGCGTTTTTTCCTGAATATATTCAGGAAAAAACGCATACGCCCTTTTTGGCCAACCAAGCAACCTGGGAGAGCAAATCAGCACTACAAAGAAATCTCTCGCCCCCCCCCCCCCGGGGCAAAAGGGCCAGGCGAAAAAAGTCTAAAAACCAGAAAGGCAGGACAGGCCACGGAGTCAAGGGAGCCTTGTTAAGCTGATGGGCGGGATGTCAATGGCCAACAGCCAATCTTCACAAGTGTATCCTCTTTCCCAAACCATGGAAAACACAGAACCACAGAGCATAGGGCACTTCCACACATGGGCGTTGACCTTGGGAAAATCAAAAAATCAACCAGACACAGGGACCCCAAAGTTGAGGGCTGCTGTCTTGACAAGAACCTCCACTCCGGTACACGTTTCATATCCCAGGAAAGAGCCAAGTGGACAAAGACGAGTGGACAAGTGGACAAGTGCAGAAGTGGTGCTACGTAGGTCCAATGGAGTGTCACTCAGCCATGAAATCCACGTCATGAGGCTGGTAGCAGCATCCTGAGTGGATTTAGGTACGATCATCCTCAGTGAAATAAGTCCCACAAAAAAAGAAACTTATGATATCACTTATCGAGGGAATGTAAAAATCGCTCCCCATGCACTGAATCCCCAAACAGAACAGAGTCACGCTTTTAGAAAACACACTTATGCCTGCTTCAGGGGAAAGGTGAGGTGGGGTGACGCATAAAACTCGAGTTTGAAATGAGCACAGATACCCTTCCGAAAACCGAATATGGAATGGACACGACCTACTCCTTGCTCAATCAACTGGACTCACCAGACCCTGTTCATCGCACAAGTATCTATCCGACTAGTAAGCATCTTAAAAGCTAAGTCTTGATATCTCTGTGTAAGTGCATCAAGTGTGTGTAAAGCGGCCTAAAACCAGCAGGGAAAATCAGCTCAGACCCATTCTGAGGATACATTTCCAACACAAAGAAGAAACAAGCAGGGCAAAACAGAGAGAAATTCTTCCAAAATGCGTTCAGGGACTGGCATGCAACCAGGATTGACCACATCTACAGCCCCAGCGGCAGAAGACATAAGGCTGGACACTCTTGGGGCTGAGACGATTGGTGAGGTTGGGAAAGCAAATGCAGACCCTTGAAAGGAATCCTGCGTGCTCCCCATTCCATGGGTCCCAACTCTCCAGGTTCAACGCAATCTTCCGACAGCGAAAGCACTCATTGGAAACCCAGCGGATGCTACACCGTGGGATCGGGAAAGCTTTCTGAAACTCACCTCAGTTTTCATCTCCTGGTGCTCGTATTCTCCATTCAGGCCCCCTTACTAACAATCTCCCCACTTGGAGACTCGGCGCCTTTCCATGCCTCTTTCGTACCGTCTGCAATTTGTCCGCAGGATGAACTGCAAGAGGGGGAACCAATGAGAGACTCGCTGGAGGTGTTTGGTCGGGCACATGTCACTCTCATTTTCCATCACGAAGAAGAGTTCACCAGCGGTTCAGCCTGCCACCCCGGATCGACAATAGGGCGTGAAGCCATCCAGCCGTGTTGCGTCCCACTCACAAAAAAGCGACTTGGGAAATGGAGCTCAGGGGCACTGCACTTCCCAAACCTGCAGAGTTCTAAACGATAACTATCGCCCCAAAATATATTGAGGTCAGGCTACGAAGAGGCGCTGAACGCAAGGCAGAACTGCAGGAAACGGATGTCAACGGGTACATCGGAATGGCCCCGATAGCACATGAAAAGCGCCAGAACGTGGACAATGATGCGGTTGGCCAAAAAGGGCGTATGCGTTTTTTCCTGAATATATTCAGGAAAAAACGCATACGCCCTTTTTGGCCAACCAAGCAACCTGGGAGAGCAAATCAGCACTACAAAGAAATCTCTCGCCCCCCCCCGGGGCAAAAGGGCCAGGCGAAAAAAGTCTAAAAACCAGAAAGGCAGGACAGCCCACGGAGTCAAGGGAGCCTTGTTAAGCTGATGGGCGGGATGTCAATGGCCAACAGCCAATCTTCACAAGTGTATCCTCTTTCCCAAACCATGTAAAACACAGAACCACAGAGCATAGGGCACTTCCACATATGGGCGTTGACCTTGGGAAAATGAAAAAATCAACCAGACACAGGGACCCAAAGTTGAGGGCTGCTGTCTTGACAAGAACCTCCACTCCGGTACACGTATCATATCCCAGGAAAGAGCCAAGTGGACAAAGACGAGTGGACAAGTGGACAAAGACAAGTGGACAAGTGGACAAGTGGTGCTACGTAGGTCCAATGGAGTGTCACTCAGCCATGAAATCCACGTCATGAGGCTGGTAGCAGCATCCTGAGTGGATTTAGGTACGATCATCCTCAGTGAAATAAGTCCCACAAAAAAAGAAACTTATGATATCACTTATCGAGGGAATGTAAAAATCGCTCCCCATGCACTGAATCCCCAAACAGAACAGAGTCACGCTTTTAGAAAACACACTTATGCCTGCTTCAGGGGAAAGGTGAGGTGGGGTGACGCATAAAACTCGAGTTTGAAATGAGCACAGATACCCTTCCGAAAACCGAATATGGAATGGACACGACCTACTCCTTGCTCAATCAACTGGACTCACCAGACCCTGTTCATCGCACAAGTATCTATCCGACTAGTAAGCATCTTAAAAGCTAAGTCTTGATATCTCTGTGTAAGTGCATCAAGTGTGTGTAAAGCGGCCTAAAACCAGCAGGGAAAATCAGCTCAGACCCATTCTGAGGATACATTTCCAACATAAAGAAGAAACAAGCAGGGCAAAACAGAGAGAAATTCTTCCAAAATGCGTTCAGGGACTGGCATGCAACCAGGATTGACCACATCTACAGCCCCAGCGGCAGAAGACATAAGGCTGGACACTCTTGGGGCTGAGACGATTGGTGAGGTTGGGAAAGCAAATGCAGACCCTTGAAAGGAATCCTGCGTGCTCCCCATTCCATGGGTCCCAACTCTCCAGGTTCAACGCAATCTTCCGACAGCGAAAGCACTCATTGGAAACCCAGCGGATGCTACACCGTGGGATCGGGAAAGCTTTCTGAAACTCACCTCAGTTTTCATCTCCTGGTGCTCGTGTTCTCCATTCAGGCCCCCTTACTAACAATCTCCCCACTTGGAGACTCGGCGCCTTTCCATGCCTCTTTCGTACCGTCTGCAATTTGTCCGCAGGATGAACTGCAAGAGGGGGAACCAATGAGAGACTCGCTGGAGGTGTTTGGTCGGGCACATGTCACTCTCATTTCCCATCACGAAGAAGAATTCACCAGCGGTTCAGCCTGCCACCCCGGATCGACAATAGGGCGTGAAGCCATCCAGCCGTGTTGCGTCCCACTCACAAAAAAGCGACTTGGGAAATGGAGCTCAGGGGCACTGCACTTCCCAAACCTGCAGAGTTCTAAACGATAACTATCGCCCCAAAATATATTGAGGTCAGGCTACGAAGAGGCGCTGAACGCAAGGCAGAACTGCAGGAAACGGATGTCAACGGGTACATCGGAATGGCCCCGATAGCACATGAAAAGCGCCAGAACGTGGACAATGATGCGGTTGGCCAAAAAGGGCGTATGCGTTTTTTCCTGAATATATTCAGGAAAAAACGCATACGCCCTTTTTGGCCAACCAAGCAACCTGGGAGAGCAAATCAGCACTACAAAGAAATCTCTCGCCCCCCCCCCCCGGGGCAAAAGGGCCAGGCGAAAAAAGTCTAAAAACCAGAAAGGCAGGACAGGCCACGGAGTCAAGGGAGCCTTGTTAAGCTGATGGGCGGGATGTCAATGGCCAACAGCCAATCTTCACAAGTGTATCCTCTTTCCCAAACCATGGAAAACACAGAACCACAGAGCATAGGGCACTTCCACACGTGGGCGTTGACCTTGGGAAAATGAAAAAATCAACCAGACACAGGGACCCCAAAGTTGAGGGCTGCTGTCTTGACAAGAACCTCCACTCCGGTACACGTTTCATATCCCAGGAAAGAGCCAAGTGGACAAAGACGAGTGGACAAGTGGACAAAGACAAGTGGACAAGTGGACAAGTGGTGCTACGTAGGTCCAATGGAGTGTCACTCAGCCATGAAATCCACGTCATGAGGCTGGTAGCAGCATCCTGAGTGGATTTAGGTACGATCATCCTCAGTGAAATAAGTCCCACAAAAAAAGAAACTTATGATATCACTTATCGAGGGAATGTAAAAATCGCTCCCCATGCACTGAATCCCCAAACAGAACAGAGTCACGCTTTTAGAAAACACACTTATGCCTGCTTCAGGGGAAAGGTGAGGTGGGGTGACGCATAAAACTCGAGTTTGAAATGAGCACAGATACCCTTCCGAAAACCGAATATGGAATGGACACGACCTACTCCTTGCTCAATCAACTGGACTCACCAGACCCTGTTCATCGCACAAGTATCTATCCGACTAGTAAGCATCTTAAAAGCTAAGTCTTGATATCTCTGTGTAAGTGCATCAAGTGTGTGTAAAGCGGCCTAAAACCAGCAGGGAAAATCAGCTCAGACCCATTCTGAGGATACATTTCCAACATAAAGAAGAAACAAGCAGGGCAAAACAGAGAGAAATTCTTCCAAAATGCGTTCAGGGACTGGCATGCAACCAGGATTGACCACATCTACAGCCCCAGCGGCAGAAGACATAAGGCTGGACACTCTTGGGGCTGAGACGATTGGTGAGGTTGGGAAAGCAAATGCAGACCCTTGAAAGGAATCCTGCGTGCTCCCCATTCCATGGGTCCCAACTCTCCAGGTTCAACGCAATCTTCCGACAGCGAAAGCACTCATTGGAAACCCAGCGGTTGCTACACCGTGGGATCGGGAAAGCTTTCTGAAACTCACCTCAGTTTTCATCTCCTGGTGCTCGTGTTCTCCATTCAGGCCCCCTTACTAACAATCTCCCCACTTGGAGACTCGGCGCCTTTCCATGCCTCTTTCGTACCGTCTGCAATTTGTCCGCAGGATGAACTGCAAGAGGGGGAACCAATGAGAGACTCGCTGGAGGTGTTTGGTCGGGCACATGTCACTCTCATTTCCCATCACGAAGAAGAATTCACCAGCGGTTCAGCCTGCCACCCCGGATCGACAATAGGGCGTGAAGCCATCCAGCCGTGTTGCGTCCCACTCACAAAAAAGCGACTTGGGAAATGGAGCTCAGGGGCACTGCACTTCCCAAACCTGCAGAGTTCTAAACGATAACTATCGCCCCAAAATATATTGAGGTCAGGCTACGAAGAGGCGCTGAACGCAAGGCAGAACTGCAGGAAACGGATGTCAACGGGTACATCGGAATGGCCCCGATAGCACATGAAACGCGCCAGAACGTGGACAATGATGCGGTTGGCCAAAAAGGGCGTATGCGTTTTTTCCTGAATATATTCAGGAAAAAACGCATACGCCCTTTTTGGCCAACCAAGCAACCTGGGAGAGCAAATCAGCACTACAAAGAAATCTCTCGCCCCACCCGGGGCAAAAGGGCCAGGCGAAAAAAGTCTAAAAACCAGAAAGGCAGGACAGCCCACGGAGTCAAGGGAGCCTTGTTAAGCTGATGGGCGGGATGTCAATGGCCAACAGCCAATCTTCACAAGTGTATCCTCTTTCCCAAACCATGTAAAACACAGAACCACAGAGCATAGGGCACTTCCACACATGGGCGTTGACCTTGGGAAAATGAAAAAATCAACCAGACACAGGGACCCCAAAGTTGAGGGCTGCTGTCTTGACAAGAACCTCCACTCCGGTACACGTTTCATATCCCAGGAAAGAGCCAAGTGGACAAAGACGAGTGGACAAGTGGACAAAGACAAGTGGACAAGTGGACAAGTGGTGCTACGTAGGTCCAATGGAGTGTCACTCAGCCATGAACTCCACGTCATGAGGCTGGTAGCAGCATCCTGAGTGGATTTAGGTACGATCATCCTCAGTGAAATAAGTCCCACAAAAATAGAAACTTATGATATCACTTATCGAGGGAATGTAAAAATCGCTCCCCATGAACGGAATCCCCAAACAGAACAGAGTCACGCTTTTAGAAAACACACTTATGCCTGCTTCAGGGGAAAGGTGAGGTGCGGTGACGCATAAAACTCGAGTTTGAAATGAGCACAGATACCCTTCCGAAAACCGAATATGGAATGGACACGACCTACTCCTTGCTCAATCAACTGGACTCACCAGACCCTGTTCATCGCACAAGTATCTATCCGACTAGTAAGCATCTTAAAAGCTAAGTCTTGATATCTCTGTGTAAGTGCATCAAGTGTGTGTAAAGCGGCCTAAAACCAGCAGGGAAAATCAGCTCAGACCCATTCTGAGGATACATTTCCAACATAAAGAAGAAACAAGCAGGGCAAAACAGAGAGAAATTCTTCCAAAATGCGTTCAGGGACTGGCATGCAACCAGGATTGACCACATCTACAGCCCCAGCGGCAGAAGACATAAGGCTGGACACTCTTGGGGCTGAGACGATTGGTGAGGTTGGGAAAGTAAATGCAGACCCTTGAAAGGAATCCTGCGTGCTCCCCATTCCATGGGTCCCAACTCTCCAGGTTCAACGCAATCTTCCGACAGCGAAAGCACTCATTGGAAACCCAGCGGATGCTACACCGTGGGATCGGGAAAGCTTTCTGAAACTCACCTCAGTTTTCATCTCCTGGTGCTCGTATTCTCCATTCAGGCCCCCTTACTAACAATCTCCCCACTTGGAGACTCGGCGCCTTTCCATGCCTCTTTCGTACCGTCTGCAATTTGTCCGCAGGATGAACTGCAAGAGGGGGAACCAATGAGAGACTCGCTGGAGGTGTTTGGTCGGGCACATGTCACTCTCATTTCCCATCACGAAGAAGAGTTCACCAGCGGTTCAGCCTGCCACCCCGGATCGACAATAGGGCGTGAAGCCATCCAGCCGTGTTGCGTCCCACTCACAAAAAAGCGACTTGGGAAATGGAGCTCAGGGGCACTGCACTTCCCAAACCTGCAGAGTTCTAAACGATAACTATCGCCCCAAAATATATTGAGGTCAGGCTACGAAGAGGCGCTGAACGCAAGGCAGAACTGCAGGAAACGGATGTCAACGGGTACATCGGAATGGCCCCGATAGCACATGAAAAGCGCCAGAACGTGGACAATGATGCGGTTGGCCAAAAAGGGCGTATGCGTTTTTTCCTGAATATATTCAGGAAAAAACGCATACGCCCTTTTTGGCCAACCAAGCAACCTGGGAGAGCAAATCAGCACTACAAAGAAATCTCTCGCCCCCCCCCGGGGCAAAAGGGCCAGGCGAAAAAAGTCTAAAAACCAGAAAGGCAGGACAGCCCACGGTGTCAAGGGAGCCTTGTTAAGCTGATGGGCGGGATGTCAATGGCCAACAGCCAATCTTCACAAGTGTATCCTCTTTCCCAAACCATGTAAAACACAGAACCACAGAGCATAGGGCACTTCCACACATGGGCGTTGACCTTGGGAAAATGAAAAAATCAACCAGACACAGGGACCCCAAAGTTGAGGGCTGCTGTCTTGACAAGAACCTCCACTCCGGTACACGTTTCATATCCCAGGAAAGAGCCAAGTGGACAAAGACGAGTGGACAAGTGGACAAAGACAAGTGGACAAGTGGACAAGTGGTGCTACGTAGGTCCAATGGAGTGTCACTCAGCCATGAAATCCACGTCATGAGGCTGGTAGCAGCATCCTGAGTGGATTTAGGTACGATCATCCTCAGTGAAATAAGTCCCACAAAAAAAGAAACTTATGATATCACTTATCGAGGGAATGTAAAAATCGCTCCCCATGAACGGAATCCCCAAACAGAACAGAGTCACGCTTTTAGAAAACACACTTATGCCTGCTTCAGGGGAAAGGTGAGGTGCGGTGACGCATAAAACTCGAGTTTGAAATGAGCACAGATACCCTTCCGAAAACCGAATATGGAATGGACACGACCTACTCCTTGCTCAATCAACTGGACTCACCAGACCCTGTTCATCGCACAAGTATCTATCCGACTAGTAAGCATCTTCAAAGCTAAGTCTTGATATCTCTGTGTAAGTGCATCAAGGGTGTGTAAAGCGGCCTAAAACCAGCAGGGAAAATCAGCTCAGACCCATTCTGAGGATACATTTCCAACACAAAGAAGAAACAAGCAGGGCAAAACAGAGAGAAATTCTTCCAAAATGCGTTCAGGGACTGGCATGCAACCAGGATTGACCACATCTACAGCCCCAGCGGCAGAAGACATAAGGCTGGACACTCTTGGGGCTGAGACGATTGGTGAGGTTGGGAAAGCAAATGCAGACCCTTGAAAGGAATCCTGCGTGCTCCCCATTCCATGGGTCCCAACTCTCCAGGTTCAACGCAATCTTCCGACAGCGAAAGCACTCATTGGAAACCCAGCGGATGCTACACCGTGGGATCGGGAAAGCTTTCTGAAACTCACCTCAGTTTTCCTCTCCTGGTGCTCGTGTTCTCCATTCAGGCCCCCTTACTAACAATCTCCCCACTTGGAGACTCGGCGCCTTTCCATGCCTCTTTCGTACCGTCTGCAATTTGTCCGCAGGATGAACTGCAAGAGGGGGAACCAATGAGAGACTCGCTGGAGGTGTTTGGTCGGGCACATGTCACTCTCATTTCCCATCACGAAGAAGAATTCACCAGCGGTTCAGCCTGCAACCGCGGATCGACAATAGGGCGTGAAGCCATCCAGCCGTGTTGCGTCCCACTCACAAAAAAGCGACTTGGGAAATGGAGCTCCGGGGCCCTGCACTTCCCAAACCTGCAGAGTTCTAAACGATAACTATCGCCCCAAAATATATTGAGCGCAGGCTACGAAGAGGCGCTGAACGCAAGGCAGAACTGCAGGAAACGGATGTCAACGGGTACATCGGAATGGCCCCGATAGCACATGAAAAGCGCCAGAACGTGGACAATGATGCGGTTGGCCAAAAAGGGCGTATGCGTTTTTTCCTGAATATATTCAGGAAAAAACGCATACGCCCTTTTTGGCCAACCAAGCAACCTGGGAGAGCAAATCAGCACTACAAAGAAATCTCTCGCCCCCCCCCCCCCAGGGGGCAAAAGGGCCAGGCGAAAAAAGTCTAAAAACCAGAAAGGCAGGACAGCCCACGGAGTCAAGGGAGCCTTGTTAAGCTGATGGGCGGGATGTCAATGGCCAACAGCCAATCTTCACAAGTGTATCCTCTTTCCCAAACCATGTAAAACACAGAACCACAGAGCATAGGGCACTTCCACACATGGGCGTTGACCTTGGGAAAATGAAAAAATCAACCAGACACAGGGACCCCAAAGTTGAGGGCTGCTGTCTTGACAAGAACCTCCACTCCGGTACACGTTTCATATCCCAGGAAAGAGCCAAGTGGACAAAGACGAGTGGACAAGTGGACAAAGACAAGTGGACAAGTGGACAAGTGGTGCTACGTAGGTCCAATGGAGTGTCACTCAGCCATGAAATCCACGTCATGAGGCTGGTAGCAGCATCCTGAGTGGATTTAGGTACGATCATCCTCAGTGAAATAAGTCCCACAAAAAAAGAAACTTATGATATCACTTATCGAGGGAATGTAAAAATCGCTCCCCATGAACGGAATCCCCAAACAGAACAGAGTCACGCTTTTAGAAAACACACTTATGCCTGCTTCAGGGGAAAGGTGAGGTGCGGTGACGCATAAAACTCGAGTTTGAAATGAGCACAGATACCCTTCCGAAAACCGAATATGGAATGGACACGACCTACTCCTTGCTCAATCAACTGGACTCACCAGACCCTGTTCATCGCACAAGTATCTATCCGACTAGTAAGCATCTTAAAAGCTAAGTCTTGATATCTCTGTGTAAGTGCATCAAGTGTGTGTAAAGCGGCCTAAAACCAGCAGGGAAAATCAGCTCAGACCCATTCTGAGGATACATTTCCAACACAAAGAAGAAACAAGCAGGGCAAAACAGAGAGAAATTCTTCCAAAATGCGTTCAGGGACTGGCATGCAACCAGGATTGACCACATCTACAGCCCCAGCGGCAGAAGACATAAGGCTGGACACTCTTGGGGCTGAGACGATTGGTGAGGTTGGGAAAGCAAATGCAGACCCTTGAAAGGAATCCTGCGTGCTCCCCATTCCATGGCTCCCAACTCTCCAGGTTCAACGCAATCTTCCGACAGCGAAAGCACTCATTGGAAACCCAGCGGATGCTACACCGTGGGATCGGGAAAGCTTTCTGAAACTCACCTCAGTTTTCCTCTCCTGGTGCTCGTGTTCTCCATTCAGGCCCCCTTACTAACAATCTCCCCACTTGGAGACTCGGCGCCTTTCCATGCCTCTTTCGTACCGTCTGCAATTTGTCCGCAGGATGAACTGCAAGAGGGGGAACCAATGAGAGACTCGCTGGAGGTGTTTGGTCGGGCACATGTCACTCTCATTTCCCATCACGAAGAAGAATTCACCAGCGGTTCAGCCTGCAACCGCGGATCGACAATAGGGCGTGAAGCCATCCAGCCGTGTTGCGACCCACTCACAAAAAAGCGACTTGGGAAATGGAGCTCAGGGGCCCTGCACTTCCCAAACCTGCAGAGTTCTAAACGATAACTATCGCCCCAAAATATATTGAGCGCAGGCTACGAAGAGGCGCTGAACGCAAGGCAGAACTGCAGGAAACGGATGTCAACGGGTACATCGGAATGGCCCCGATAGCACATGAAAAGCGCCAGAACGTGGACAATGATGCGGTTGGCCAAAAAGGGCGTATGCGTTTTTTCCTGAATATATTCAGGAAAAAACGCATACGCCCTTTTTGGCCAACCAAGCAACCTGGGAGAGCAAATCAGCACTACAAAGAAATCTCTCGCCCCCCCCCCCCGGGGCAAAAGGGCCAGGCGAAAAAAGTCTAAAAACCAGAAAGGCAGGACAGCCCACGGAGTCAAGGGAGCCTTGTTAAGCTGATGGGCGGGATGTCAATGGCCAACAGCCAATCTTCACAAGTGTATCCTCTTTCCCAAACCATGTAAAACACAGAACCACAGAGCATAGGGCACTTCCACACATGGGCGTTGACCTTGGGAAAATGAAAAAATCAACCAGACACAGGGACCCCAAAGTTGAGGGCTGCTGTCTTGACAAGAACCTCCACTCCGGTACACGTTTCATATGCCAGGAAAGAGCCAAGTGGACAAAGACGAGTGGACAAGTGGACAAAGACAAGTGGACAAGTGGACAAGTGGTGCTACGTAGGTCCAATGGAGTGTCACTCAGCCATGAAATCCACGTCATGAGGCTGGTAGCAGCATCCTGAGTGGATTTAGGTACGATCATCCTCAGTGAAATAAGTCCCACAAAAAAAGAAACTTATGATATCACTTATCGAGGGAATGTAAAAATCGCTCCCCATGCACTGAATCCCCAAACAGAACAGAGTCACGCTTTTAGAAAACACACTTATGCCTGCTTCAGGGGAAAGGTGAGGTGGGGTGACGCATAAAACTCGAGTTTGAAATGAGCACAGATACCCTTCCGAAAACCGAATATGGAATGGACACGACCTACTCCTTGCTCAATCAACTGGACTCACCAGACCCTGTTCATCGCACAAGTATCTATCCGACTAGTAAGCATCTTAAAAGCTAAGTCTTGATATCTCTGTGTAAGTGCATCAAGTGTGTGTAAAGCGGCCTAAAACCAGCAGGGAAAATCAGCTCAGACCCATTCTGAGGATACATTTCCAACACAAAGAAGAAACAAGCAGGGCAAAACAGAGAGAAATTCTTCCAAAATGCGTTCAGGGACTGGCATGCAACCAGGATTGACCACATCTACAGCCCCAGCGGCAGAAGACATAAGGCTGGACACTCTTGGGGCTGAGACGATTGGTGAGGTTGGGAAAGCAAATGCAGACCCTTGAAAGGAATCCTGCGTGCTCCCCATTCCATGGCTCCCAACTCTCCAGGTTCAACGCAATCTTCCGACAGCGAAAGCACTCATTGGAAACCCAGCGGATGCTACACCGTGGGATCGGGAAAGCTTTCTGAAACTCACCTCAGTTTTCCTCTCCTGGTGCTCGTGTTCTCCATTCAGGCCCCCTTACTAACAATCTCCCCACTTGGAGACTCGGCGCCTTTCCATGCCTCTTTCGTACCGTCTGCAATTTGTCCGCAGGATGAACTGCAAGAGGGGGAACCAATGAGAGACTCGCTGGAGGTGTTTGGTCGGGCACATGTCACTCTCATTTCCCATCACGAAGAAGAATTCACCAGCGGTTCAGCCTGCAACCGCGGATCGACAATAGGGCGTGAAGCCATCCAGCCGTGTTGCGTCCCACTCACAAAAAAGCGACTTGGGAAATGGAGCTCAGGGGCCCTGCACTTCCCAAACCTGCAGAGTTCTAAACGATAACTATCGCCCCAAAATATATTGAGCGCAGGCTACGAAGAGGCGCTGAACGCAAGGCAGAACTGCAGGAAACGGATGTCAACGGGTACATCGGAATGGCCCCGATAGCACATGAAAAGCGCCAGAACGTGGACAATGATGCGGTTGGCCAAAAAGGGCGTATTCAGGAAAAAACGCATACGCCCTTTTTGGCCAACCAAGCAACCTGGGAGAGCAAATCAGCACTACAAAGAAATCTCTCGCCCCCCCCCCCCCCGGGGCAAAAGGGCCAGGCGAAAAAAGTCTAAAAACCAGAAAGGCAGGACAGCCCACGGAGTCAAGGGAGCCTTGTTAAGCTGATGGGCGGGATGTCAATGGCCAACAGCCAATCTTCACAAGTGTATCCTCTTTCCCAAACCATGTAAAACACAGAACCACAGAGCATAGGGCACTTCCACACATGGGCGTTGACCTTGGGAAAATGAAAAAATCAACCAGACACAGGGACCCCAAAGTTGAGGGCTGCTGTCTTGACAAGAACCTCCACTCCGGTACACGTTTCATATCCCAGGAAAGAGCCAAGTGGACAAAGACGAGTGGACAAGTGGACAAAGACAAGTGGACAAGTGGACAAGTGGTGCTACGTAGGTCCAATGGAGTGTCACTCAGCCATGAAATCCACGTCATGAGGCTGGTAGCAGCATCCTGAGTGGATTTAGGTACGATCATCCTCAGTGAAATAAGTCCCACAAAAAAAGAAACTTATGATATCACTTATCGAGGGAATGTAAAAATCGCTCCCCATGAACGGAATCCCCAAACAGAACAGAGTCACGCTTTTAGAAAACACACTTATGCCTGCTTCAGGGGAAAGGTGAGGTGCGGTGACGCATAAAACTCGAGTTTGAAATGAGCACAGATACCCTTCCGAAAACCGAATATGGAATGGACACGACCTACTCCTTGCTCAATCAACTGGACTCACCAGACCCTGTTCATCGCACAAGTATCTATCCGACTAGTAAGCATCTTAAAAGCTAAGTCTTGATATCTCTGTGTAAGTGCATCAAGTGTGTGTAAAGCGGCCTAAAACCAGCAGGGAAAATCAGCTCAGACCCATTCTGAGGATACATTTCCAACACAAAGAAGAAACAAGCAGGGCAAAACAGAGAGAAATTCTTCCAAAATGCGTTCAGGGACTGGCATGCAACCAGGATTGACCACATCTACAGCCCCAGCGGCAGAAGACATAAGGCTGGACACTCTTGGGGCTGAGACGATTGGTGAGGTTGAGAAAGCAAATGCAGACCCTTGAAAGGAATCCTGCGTGCTCCCCATTCCATGGGTCCCAACTCTCCAGGTTCAACGCAATCTTCCGACAGCGAAAGCACTCATTGGAAACCCAGCGGATGCTACACCGTGGGATCGGGAAAGCTTTCTGAAACTCACCTCAGTTTTCCTCTCCTGGTGCTCGTGTTCTCCATTCAGGCCCCCTTACTAACAATCTCCCCACTTGGAGACTCGGCGCCTTTCCATGCCTCTTTCGTACCGTCTGCAATTTGTCCGCAGGATGAACTGCAAGAGGGGGAACCAATGAGAGACTCGCTGGAGGTGTTTGGTCGGGCACATGTCACTCTCATTTCCCATCACGAAGAAGAATTCACCAGCGGTTCAGCCTGCCACCGCGGATCGACAATAGGGCGTGAAGCCATCCAGCCGTGTTGCGTCCCACTCACAAAAAAGCGACTTGGGAAATGGAGCTCAGGGGCCCTGCACTTCCCAAACCTGCAGAGTTCTAAACGATAACTATCGCCCCAAAATATATTGAGCGCAGGCTACGAAGAGGCGCTGAACGCAAGGCAGAACTGCAGGAAACGGATGTCAACGGGTACATCGGAATGGCCCCGATAGCACATGAAAAGCGCCAGAACGTGGACAATGATGCGGTTGGCCAAAAAGGGCGTATGCGTTTTTTCCTGAATATATTCAGGAAAAAACGCATACGCCCTTTTTGGCCAACCAAGCAACCTGGGAGAGCAAATCAGCACTACAAAGAAATCTCTCGCCCCCCCCCCCCGGGGGCAAAAGGGCCAGGCGAAAAAAGTCTAAAAACCAGAAAGGCAGGACAGCCCACGGAGTCAAGGGAGCCTTGTTAAGCTGATGGGCGGGATGTCAATGGCCAACAGCCAATCTTCACAAGTGTATCCTCTTTCCCAAACCATGTAAAACACAGAACCACAGAGCATAGGGCACTTCCACACATGGGCGTTGACCTTGGGAAAATGAAAAAATCAACCAGACACAGGGACCCCAAAGTTGAGGGCTGCTGTCTTGACAAGAACCTCCACTCCGGTACACGTTTCATATCCCAGGAAAGAGCCAAGTGGACAAAGACGAGTGGACAAGTGGACAAAGACAAGTGGACAAGTGGACAAGTGGTGCTACGTAGGTCCAATGGAGTGTCACTCAGCCATGAAATCCACGTCATGAGGCTGGTAGCAGCATCCTGAGTGGATTTAGGTACGATCATCCTCAGTGAAATAAGTCCCACAAAAAAAGAAACTTATGATATCACTTATCGAGGGAATGTAAAAATCGCTCCCCATGAACGGAATCCCCAAACAGAACAGAGTCACGCTTTTAGAAAACACACTTATGCCTGCTTCAGGGGAAAGGTGAGGTGCGGTGACGCATAAAACTCGAGTTTGAAATGAGCACAGATACCCTTCCGAAAACCGAATATGGAATGGACACGACCTACTCCTTGCTCAATCAACTGGACTCACCAGACCCTGTTCATCGCACAAGTATCTATCCGACTAGTAAGCATCTTAAAAGCTAAGTCTTGATATCTCTGTGTAAGTGCATCAAGTGTGTGTAAAGCGGCCTAAAACCAGCAGGGAAAATCAGCTCAGACCCATTCTGAGGATACATTTCCAACACAAAGAAGAAACAAGCAGGGCAAAACAGAGAGAAATTCTTCCAAAATGCGTTCAGGGACTGGCATGCAACCAGGATTGACCACATCTACAGCCCCAGCGGCAGAAGACAGAAGGCTGGACACTCTTGGGGCTGAGACGATTGGTGAGGTTGGGAAAGCAAATGCAGACCCTTGAAAGGAATCCTGCGTGCTCCCCATTCCATGGCTCCCAACTCTCCAGGTTCAACGCAATCTTCCGACAGCGAAAGCACTCATTGGAAACCCAGCGGATGCTACACCGTGGGATCGGGAAAGCTTTCTGAAACTCACCTCAGTTTTCCTCTCCTGGTGCTCGTGTTCTCCATTCAGGCCCCCTTACTAACAATCTCCCCACTTGGAGACTCGGCGCCTTTCCATGCCTCTTTCGTACCGTCTGCAATTTGTCCGCAGGATGAACTGCAAGAGGGGGAACCAATGAGAGACTCGCTGGAGGTGTTTGGTCGGGCACATGTCACTCTCATTTCCCATCACGAAGAAGAATTCACCAGCGGTTCAGCCTGCCACCGCGGATCGACAATAGGGCGTGAAGCCATCCAGCCGTGTTGCGTCCCACTCACAAAAAAGCGACTTGGGAAATGGAGCTCAGGGGCCCTGCACTTCCCAAACCTGCAGAGTTCTAAACGATAACTATCGCCCCAAAATATATTGAGGTCAGGCTACGAAGAGGCGCTGAACGCAAGGCAGAACTGCAGGAAACGGATGTCAACGGGTACATCGGAATGGCCCCGATAGCACATGAAAAGCGCCAGAACGTGGACAATGATGCGGTTGGCCAAAAAGGGCGTATGCGTTTTTTCCTGAATATATTCAGGAAAAAACGCATACGCCCTTTTTGGCCAACCAAGCAACCTGGGAGAGCAAATCAGCACTACAAAGAAATCTCTCGCCCCCCCCCCCCGGGGGGCAAAAGGGCCAGGCGAAAAAAGTCTAAAAACCAGAAAGGCAGGACAGCCCACGGAGTCAAGGGAGCCTTGTTAAGCTGATGGGCGGGATGTCAATGGCCAACAGCCAATCTTCACAAGTGTATCCTCTTTCCCAAACCATGTAAAACACAGAACCACAGAGCATAGGGCACTTCCACACATGGGCGTTGACCTTGGGAAAATGAAAAAATCAACCAGACACAGGGACCCCAAAGTTGAGGGCTGCTGTCTTGACAAGAACCTCCACTCCGGTACACGTTTCATATCCCAGGAAAGAGCCAAGTGGACAAAGACGAGTGGACAAGTGGACAAGTGGACAAGTGGTGCTACGTAGGTCCAATGGAGTGTCACTCAGCCATGAAATCCACGTCATGAGGCTGGTAGCAGCATCCTGAGTGGATTTAGGTACGATCATCCTCAGTGAAATAAGTCCCACAAAAAAAGAAACTTATGATATCACTTATCGAGGGAATGTAAAAATCGCTCCCCATGAACGGAATCCCCAAACAGAACAGAGTCACGCTTTTAGAAAACACACTTATGCCTGCTTCAGGGGAAAGGTGAGGTGCGGTGACGCATAAAACTCGAGTTTGAAATGAGCACAGATACCCTTCCGAAAACCGAATATGGAATGGACACGACCTACTCCTTGCTCAATCAACTGGACTCACCAGACCCTGTTCATCGCACAAGTATCTATCCGACTAGTAAGCATCTTAAAAGCTAAGTCTTGATATCTCTGTGTAAGTGCATCAAGTGTGTGTAAAGCGGCCTAAAACCAGCAGGGAAAATCAGCTCAGACCCATTCTGAGGATACATTTCCAACACAAAGAAGAAACAAGCAGGGCAAAACAGAGAGAAATTCTTCCAAAATGCGTTCAGGGACTGGCATGCAACCAGGATTGACCACATCTACAGCCCCAGCGGCAGAAGACAGAAGGCTGGACACTCTTGGGGCTGAGACGATTGGTGAGGTTGGGAAAGCAAATGCAGACCCTTGAAAGGAATCCTGCGTGCTCCCCATTCCATGGCTCCCAACTCTCCAGGTTCAACGCAATCTTCCGACAGCGAAAGCACTCATTGGAAACCCAGCGGATGCTACACCGTGGGATCGGGAAAGCTTTCTGAAACTCACCTCAGTTTTCCTCTCCTGGTGCTCGTGTTCTCCATTCAGGCCCCCTTACTAACAATCTCCCCACTTGGAGACTCGGCGCCTTTCCATGCCTCTTTCGTACCGTCTGCAATTTGTCCGCAGGATGAACTGCAAGAGGGGGAACCAATGAGAGACTCGCTGGAGGTGTTTGGTCGGGCACATGTCACTCTCATTTCCCATCACGAAGAAGAATTCACCAGCGGTTCAGCCTGCCACCGCGGATCGACAATAGGGCGTGAAGCCATCCAGCCGTGTTGCGTCCCACTCACAAAAAAGCGACTTGGGAAATGGAGCTCAGGGGCACTGCACTTCCCAAACCTGCAGAGTTCTAAACGATAACTATCGCCCCAAAATATATTGAGGTCAGGCTACGAAGAGGCGCTGAACGCAAGGCAGAACTGCAGGAAACGGATGTCAACGGGTACATCGGAATGGCCCCGATAGCACATGAAAAGCGCCAGAACGTGGACAATGATGCGGTTGGCCAAAAAGGGCGTATGCGTTTTTTCCTGAATATATTCAGGAAAAAACGCATACGCCCTTTTTGGCCAACCAAGCAACCTGGGAGAGCAAATCAGCACTACAAAGAAATCTCTCGCCCCCCCCCCCCCGGGGCAAAAGGGCCAGGCGAAAAAAGTCTAAAAACCAGAAAGGCAGGACAGCCCACGGAGTCAAGGGAGCCTTGTTAAGCTGATGGGCGGGATGTCAATGGCCAACAGCCAATCTTCACAAGTGTATCCTCTTTCCCAAACCATGTAAAACACAGAACCACAGAGCATAGGGCACTTCCACACATGGGCGTTGACCTTGGGAAAATGAAAAAATCAACCAGACACAGGGACCCCAAAGTTGAGGGCTGCTGTCTTGACAAGAACCTCCACTCCGGTACACGTTTCATATCCCAGGAAAGAGCCAAGTGGACAAAGACGAGTGGACAAGTGGACAAGTGGACAAGTGGTGCTACGTAGGTCCAATGGAGTGTCACTCAGCCATGAAATCCACGTCATGAGGCTGGTAGCAGCATCCTGAGTGGATTTAGGTACGATCATCCTCAGTGAAATAAGTCCCACAAAAAAAGAAACTTATGATATCACTTATCGAGGGAATGTAAAAATCGCTCCCCATGCACTGAATCCCCAAACAGAACAGAGTCACGCTTTTAGAAAACACACTTATGCCTGCTTCAGGGGAAAGGTGAGGTGCGGTGACGCATAAAACTCGAGTTTGAAATGAGCACAGATACCCTTCCGAAAACCGAATATGGAATGGACACGACCTACTCCTTGCTCAATCAACTGGACTCACCAGACCCTGTTCATCGCACAAGTATCTATCCGACTAGTAAGCATCTTAAAAGCTAAGTCTTGATATCTCTGTGTAAGTGCATCAAGTGTGTGTAAAGCGGCCTAAAACCAGCAGGGAAAATCAGCTCAGACCCATTCTGAGGATACATTTCCAACACAAAGAAGAAACAAGCAGGGCAAAACAGAGAGAAATTCTTCCAAAATGCGTTCAGGGACTGGCATGCAACCAGGATTGACCACATCTACAGCCCCAGCGGCAGAAGACATAAGGCTGGACACTCTTGGGGCTGAGACGATTGGTGAGGTTGGGAAAGCAAATGCAGACCCTTGAAAGGAATCCTGCGTGCTCCCCATTCCATGGGTCCCAACTCTCCAGGTTCAACGCAATCTTCCGACAGCGAAAGCACTCATTGGAAACCCAGCGGATGCTACACCGTGGGATCGGGAAAGCTTTCTGAAACTCACCTCAGTTTTCCTCTCCTGGTGCTCGTGTTCTCCATTCAGGCCCCCTTACTAACAATCTCCCCACTTGGAGACTCGGCGCCTTTCCATGCCTCTTTCGTACCGTCTGCAATTTGTCCGCAGGATGAACTGCAAGAGGGGGAACCAATGAGAGACTCGCTGGAGGTGTTTGGTCGGGCACATGTCACTCTCATTTCCCATCACGAAGAAGAATTCACCAGCGGTTCAGCCTGCCACCGCGGATCGACAATAGGGCGTGAAGCCATCCAGCCGTGTTGCGTCCCACTCACAAAAAAGCGACTTGGGAAATGGAGCTCAGGGGCCCTGCACTTCCCAAACCTGCAGTGTTCTAAACGATAACTATCGCCCCAAAATATATTGAGGTCAGGCTACGAAGAGGCGCTGAACGCAAGGCAGAACTGCAGGAAACGGATGTCAACCGGTACATCGGAATGGCCCCGATAGCACATGAAAAGCGCCAGAACGTGGACAATGATGCGGTTGGCCAAAAAGGGCGTATGCGTTTTTTCCTGAATATATTCAGGAAAAAACGCATACGCCCTTTTTGGCCAACCAAGCAACCTGGGAGAGCAAATCAGCACTACAAAGAAATCTCTCGCCCCCCCACCCCCGGGGCAAAAGGGCCAGGCGAAAAAAGTCTAAAAACCAGAAAGGCAGGACAGCCCACGGAGTCAAGGGAGCCTTGTTAAGCTGATGGGCGGGATGTCAATGGCCAACAGCCAATCTTCACAAGTGTATCCTCTTTCCCAAACCATGTAAAACACAGAACCACAGAGCATAGGGCACTTCCACACATGGGCGTTGACCTTGGGAAAATGAAAAAATCAACCAGACACAGGGACCCCAAAGTTGAGGGCTGCTGTCTTGACAAGAACCTCCACTCCGGTACACGTTTCATATCCCAGGAAAGAGCCAAGTGGACAAAGACGAGTGGACAAGTGGACAAGTGGACAAGTGGTGCTACGTAGGTCCAATGGAGTGTCACTCAGCCATGAAATCCACGTCATGAGGCTGGTAGCAGCATCCTGAGTGGATTTAGGTACGATCATCCTCAGTGAAATAAGTCCCACAAAAAAAGAAACTTATGATATCACTTATCGAGGGAATGTAAAAATCGCTCCCCATGAACGGAATCCCCAAACAGAACAGAGTCACGCTTTTAGAAAACACACTTATGCCTGCTTCAGGGGAAAGGTGAGGTGCGGTGACGCATAAAACTCGAGTTTGAAATGAGCACAGATACCCTTCCGAAAACCGAATATGGAATGGACACGACCTACTCCTTGCTCAATCAACTGGACTCACCAGACCCTGTTCATCGCACAAGTATCTATCCGACTAGTAAGCATCTTAAAAGCTAAGTCTTGATATCTCTGTGTAAGTGCATCAAGTGTGTGTAAAGCGGCCTAAAACCAGCAGGGAAAATCAGCTCAGACCCATTCTGAGGATACATTTCCAACACAAAGAAGAAACAAGCAGGGCAAAACAGAGAGAAATTCTTCCAAAATGCGTTCAGGGACTGGCATGCAACCAGGATTGACCACATCTACAGCCCCAGCGGCAGAAGACATAAGGCTGGACACTCTTGGGGCTGAGACGATTGGTGAGGTTGGGAAAGCAAATGCAGACCCTTGAAAGGAATCCTGCGTGCTCCCCATTCCATGGCTCCCAACTCTCCAGGTTCAACGCAATCTTCCGACAGCGAAAGCACTCATTGGAAACCCAGCGGATGCTACACCGTGGGATCGGGAAAGCTTTCTGAAACTCACCTCAGTTTTCCTCTCCTGGTGCTCGTGTTCTCCATTCAGGCCCCCTTACTAACAATCTCCCCACTTGGAGACTCGGCGCCTTTCCATGCCTCTTTCGTACCGTCTGCAATTTGTCCGCAGGATGAACTGCAAGAGGGGGAACCAATGAGAGACTCGCTGGAGGTGTTTGGTCGGGCACATGTCACTCTCATTTCCCATCACGAAGAAGAATTCACCAGCGGTTCAGCCTGCCACCGCGGATCGACAATAGGGCGTGAAGCCATCCAGCCGTGTTGCGTCCCACTCACAAAAAAGCGACTTGGGAAATGGAGCTCAGGGGCCCTGCACTTCCCAAACCTGCAGAGTTCTAAACGATAACTATCGCCCCAAAATATATTGAGGTCAGGCTACGAAGAGGCGCTGAACGCAAGGCAGAACTGCAGGAAACGGATGTCAACGGGTACATCGGAATGGCCCCGATAGCACATGAAAAGCGCCAGAACGTGGACAATGATGCGGTTGGCCAAAAAGGGCGTATGCGTTTTTTCCTGAATATATTCAGGAAAAAACGCATACGCCCTTTTTGGCCAACCAAGCAACCTGGGAGAGCAAATCAGCACTACAAAGAAATCTCTCGCCCCCCCCCCCCCGGGGGGCAAAAGGGCCAGGCGAAAAAAGTCTAAAAACCAGAAAGGCAGGACAGCCCACGGAGTCAAGGGAGCCTTGTTAAGCTGATGGGCGGGATGTCAATGGCCAACAGCCAATCTTCACAAGTGTATCCTCTTTCCCAAACCATGTAAAACACAGAACCACAGAGCATAGGGCACTTCCACACATGGGCGTTGACCTTGGGAAAATGAAAAAATCAACCAGACACAGGGACCCCAAAGTTGAGGGCTGCTGTCTTGACAAGAACCTCCACTCCGGTACACGTTTCATATCCCAGGAAAGAGCCAAGTGGACAAAGACGAGTGGACAAGTGGACAAGTGGACAAGTGGTGCTACGTAGGTCCAATGGAGTGTCACTCAGCCATGAAATCCACGTCATGAGGCTGGTAGCAGCATCCTGAGTGGATTTAGGTACGATCATCCTCAGTGAAATAAGTCCCACAAAAAAAGAAACTTATGATATCACTTATCGAGGGAATGTAAAAATCGCTCCCCATGAACGGAATCCCCAAACAGAACAGAGTCACGCTTTTAGAAAACACACTTATGCCTGCTTCAGGGGAAAGGTGAGGTGCGGTGACGCATAAAACTCGAGTTTGAAATGAGCACAGATACCCTTCCGAAAACCGAATATGGAATGGACACGACCTACTCCTTGCTCAATCAACTGGACTCACCAGACCCTGTTCATCGCACAAGTATCTATCCGACTAGTAAGCATCTTAAAAGCTAAGTCTTGATATCTCTGTGTAAGTGCATCAAGTGTGTGTAAAGCGGCCTAAAACCAGCAGGGAAAATCAGCTCAGACCCATTCTGAGGATACATTTCCAACACAAAGAAGAAACAAGCAGGGCAAAACAGAGAGAAATTCTTCCAAAATGCGTTCAGGGACTGGCATGCAACCAGGATTGACCACATCTACAGCCCCAGCGGCAGAAGACAGAAGGCTGGACACTCTTGGGGCTGAGACGATTGGTGAGGTTGGGAAAGCAAATGCAGACCCTTGAAAGGAATCCTGCGTGCTCCCCATTCCATGGCTCCCAACTCTCCAGGTTCAACGCAATCTTCCGACAGCGAAAGCACTCATTGGAAACCCAGCGGATGCTACACCGTGGGATCGGGAAAGCTTTCTGAAACTCACCTCAGTTTTCATCTCCTGGTGCTCGTGTTCTCCATTCAGGCCCCCTTACTAACAATCTCCCCACTTGGAGACTCGGCGCCTTTCCATGCCTCTTTCGTACCGTCTGCAATTTGTCCGCAGGATGAACTGCAAGAGGGGGAACCAATGAGAGACTCGCTGGAGGTGTTTGGTCGGGCACATGTCACTCTCATTTCCCATCACGAAGAAGAATTCACCAGCGGTTCAGCCTGCAACCAGGGATCGACAATAGGGCGTGAAGCCATCCAGCCGTGTTGCGTCCCACTCACAAAAAAGCGACTTGGGAAATGGAGCTCAGGGGCACTGCACTTCCCAAACCTGCAGAGTTCTAAACGATAACTATCGCCCCAAAATATATTGAGGTCAGGCTACGAAGAGGCGCTGAACGCAAGGCAGAACTGCAGGAAACGGATGTCAACGGGTACATCGGAATGGCCCCGATAGCACATGAAAAGCGCCAGAACGTGGACAATGATGCGGTTGGCCAAAAAGGGCGTATGCGTTTTTTCCTGAATATATTCAGGAAAAAACGCATACGCCCTTTTTGGCCAACCAAGCAACCTGGGAGAGCAAATCAGCACTACAAAGAAATCTCTCGCCCCCCCCCCCCCGGGGCAAAAGGGCCAGGCGAAAAAAGTCTAAAAACCAGAAAGGCAGGACAGCCCACGGAGTCAAGGGAGCCTTGTTAAGCTGATGGGCGGGATGTCAATGGCCAACAGCCAATCTTCACAAGTGTATCCTCTTTCCCAAACCATGTAAAACACAGAACCACAGAGCATAGGGCACTTCCACACATGGGCGTTGACCTTGGGAAAATGAAAAAATCAACCAGACACAGGGACCCCAAAGTTGAGGGCTGCTGTCTTGACAAGAACCTCCACTCCGGTACACGTTTCATATCCCAGGAAAGAGCCAAGTGGACAAAGACGAGTGGACAAGTGGACAAGTGGACAAGTGGTGCTACGTAGGTCCAATGGAGTGTCACTCAGCCATGAAATCCACGTCATGAGGCTGGTAGCAGCATCCTGAGTGGATTTAGGTACGATCATCCTCAGTGAAATAAGTCCCACAAAAAAAGAAACTTATGATATCACTTATCGAGGGAATGTAAAAATCGCTCCCCATGAACGGAATCCCCAAACAGAACAGAGTCACGCTTTTAGAAAACACACTTATGCCTGCTTCAGGGGAAAGGTGAGGTGCGGTGACGCATAAAACTCGAGTTTGAAATGAGCACAGATACCCTTCCGAAAACCGAATATGGAATGGACACGACCTACTCCTTGCTCAATCAACTGGACTCACCAGACCCTGTTCATCGCACAAGTATCTATCCGACTAGTAAGCATCTTAAAAGCTAAGTCTTGATATCTCTGTGTAAGTGCATCAAGTGTGTGTAAAGCGGCCTAAAACCAGCAGGGAAAATCAGCTCAGACCCATTCTGAGGATACATTTCCAACACAAAGAAGAAACAAGCAGGGCAAAACAGAGAGAAATTCTTCCAAAATGCGTTCAGGGACTGGCATGCAACCAGGATTGACCACATCTACAGCCCCAGCGGCAGAAGACAGAAGGCTGGACACTCTTGGGGCTGAGACGATTGGTGAGGTTGGGAAAGCAAATGCAGACCCTTGAAAGGAATCCTGCGTGCTCCCCATTCCATGGCTCCCAACTCTCCAGGTTCAACGCAATCTTCCGACAGCGAAAGCACTCATTGGAAACCCAGCGGATGCTACACCGTGGGATCGGGAAAGCTTTCTGAAACTCACCTCAGTTTTCCTCTCCTGGTGCTCGTGTTCTCCATTCAGGCCCCCTTACTAACAATCTCCCCACTTGGAGACTCGGCGCCTTTCCATGCCTCTTTCGTACCGTCTGCAATTTGTCCGCAGGATGAACTGCAAGAGGGGGAACCAATGAGAGACTCGCTGGAGGTGTTTGGTCGGGCACATGTCACTCTCATTTCCCATCACGAAGAAGAATTCACCAGCGGTTCAGCCTGCCACCGCGGATCGACAATAGGGCGTGAAGCCATCCAGCCGTGTTGCGTCCCACTCACAAAAAAGCGACTTGGGAAATGGAGCTCAGGGGCCCTGCACTTCCCAAACCTGCAGTGTTCTAAACGATAACTATCGCCCCAAAATATATTGAGGTCAGGCTACGAAGAGGCGCTGAACGCAAGGCAGAACTGCAGGAAACGGATGTCAACCGGTACATCGGAATGGCCCCGATAGCACATGAAAAGCGCCAGAACGTGGACAATGATGCGGTTGGCCAAAAAGGGCGTATGCGTTTTTTCCTGAATATATTCAGGAAAAAACGCATACGCCCTTTTTGGCCAACCAAGCAACCTGGGAGAGCAAATCAGCACTACAAAGAAATCTCTCGCCCCCCCACCCCCGGGGCAAAAGGGCCAGGCGAAAAAAGTCTAAAAACCAGAAAGGCAGGACAGCCCACGGAGTCAAGGGAGCCTTGTTAAGCTGATGGGCGGGATGTCAATGGCCAACAGCCAATCTTCACAAGTGTATCCTCTTTCCCAAACCATGTAAAACACAGAACCACAGAGCATAGGGCACTTCCACACATGGGCGTTGACCTTGGGAAAATGAAAAAATCAACCAGACACAGGGACCCCAAAGTTGAGGGCTGCTGTCTTGACAAGAACCTCCACTCCGGTACACGTTTCATATCCCAGGAAAGAGCCAAGTGGACAAAGACGAGTGGACAAGTGGACAAGTGGACAAGTGGTGCTACGTAGGTCCAATGGAGTGTCACTCAGCCATGAAATCCACGTCATGAGGCTGGTAGCAGCATCCTGAGTGGATTTAGGTACGATCATCCTCAGTGAAATAAGTCCCACAAAAAAAGAAACTTATGATATCACTTATCGAGGGAATGTAAAAATCGCTCCCCATGAACGGAATCCCCAAACAGAACAGAGTCACGCTTTTAGAAAACACACTTATGCCTGCTTCAGGGGAAAGGTGAGGTGCGGTGACGCATAAAACTCGAGTTTGAAATGAGCACAGATACCCTTCCGAAAACCGAATATGGAATGGACACGACCTACTCCTTGCTCAATCAACTGGACTCAAAAGACCCTGTTCATCACACAAGTATCTATCCGACTAGTAAGCATCTTAAAAGCTAAGTCTTGATATCTCTGTGCAAGTGCATCAAGTGTGTGTAAAGCAGCCTAAAACCAGCAGGGAAAATCAGCTCAGACCCATTCTGAGGATACATTTCCAACACAAAGAAGAAACAAGCAGGGCAAAACAGAGAGAAATTCTTCCAAAATGCGTTCAGGGACTGGCATGCAACCAGGATTGACCACATCTACAGCCCCAGCGGCAGAAGACATAAGGCTGGACACTCTTGGGGCTGAGACGATTGGTGAGGTTGGGAAAGCAAATGCAGACCCTTGAAAGGAATCCTGCGTGCTCCCCATTCCATGGGTCCCAACTCTCCAGGTTCAACGCAATCTTCCGACAGCGAAAGCACTCATTGGAAACCCAGCGGATGCTACACCGTGGGATCGGGAAAGCTTTCTGAAACTCACCTCAGTTTTCCTCTCCTGGTGCTCGTGTTCTCCATTCAGGCCCCCTTACTAACAATCTCCCCACTTGGAGACTCGGCGCCTTTCCATGCCTCTTTCGTACCGTCTGCAATTTGTCCGCAGGATGAACTGCAAGAGGGGGAACCAATGAGAGACTCGCTGGAGGTGTTTGGTCGGGCACATGTCACTCTCATTTCCCATCACGAAGAAGAATTCACCAGCGGTTCAGCCTGCAACCGCGGATCGACAATAGGGCGTGAAGCCATCCAGCCGTGTTGCGTCCCACTCACAAAAAAGCGACTTGGGAAATGGAGCTCAGGGGCCCTGCACTTCCCAAACCTGCAGAGTTCTAAACGATAACTATCGCCCCAAAATATATTGAGGTCAGGCTACGAAGAGGCGCTGAACGCAAGGCAGAACTGCAGGAAACGGATGTCAACGGGTACATCGGAATGGCCCCGATAGCACATGAAAAGCGCCAGAACGTGGACAATGATGCGGTTGGCCAAAAAGGGCGTATGCGTTTTTTGCTGAATATATTCACGAAAAAACGCATACGCCCTTTTTGGCCAACCAAGCAACCTGGGAGAGCAAATCAGCACTACAAAGAAATCTCTCGCCCCCCCCCCGGGGCAAAAGGGCCAGGCGAAAAAAGTCTAAAAACCAGAAAGGCAGGACAGCCCACGGAGTCAAGGGAGCCTTTTTAAGCTGATGGGCGGGATGTCAATGGCCAACAGCCAATCTTCACAAGTGTATCCTCTTTCCCAAACCATGTAAAACACAGAACCACAGAGCATAGGGCACTTCCACACATGGGCGTTGACCTTGGGAAAATGAAAAAATCAACCAGACACAGGGACCCCAAAGTTGAGGGCTGCTGTCTTGACAAGAACCTCCACTCCGGTACACGTTTCATATCCCAGGAAAGAGCCAAGTGGACAAAGACGAGTGGACAAGTGGACAAAGACAAGTGGACAAGTGGACAAGTGGTGCTACGTAGGTCCAATGGAGTGTCACTCAGCCATGAAATCCACGTCATGAGGCTGGTAGCAGCATCCTGAGTGGATTTAGGTACGATCATCCTCAGTGAAATAAGTCCCACAAAAAAAGAAACTTATGATATCACTTATCGAGGGAATGTAAAAATCGCTCCCCATGAACGGAATCCCCAAACAGAACAGAGTCACGCTTTTAGAAAACACACTTATGCCTGCTTCAGGGGAAAGGTGAGGTGCGGTGACGCATAAAACTCGAGTTTGAAATGAGCACAGATACCCTTCCGAAAACCGAATATGGAATGGACACGACCTACTCCTTGCTCAATCAACTGGACTCACCAGACCCTGTTCATCGCACAAGTATCTATCCGACTAGTAAGCATCTTAAAAGCTAAGTCTTGATATCTCTGTGTAAGTGCATCAAGGGTGTGTAAAGCGGCCTAAAACCAGCAGGGAAAATCAGCTCAGACCCATTCTGAGGATACATTTCCAACACAAAGAAGAAACAAGCAGGGCAAAACAGAGAGAAATTCTTCCAAAATGCGTTCAGGGACTGGCATGCAACCAGGATTGACCACATCTACAGCCCCAGCGGCAGAAGACAGAAGGCTGGACACTCTTGGGGCTGAGACGATTGGTGAGGTTGGGAAAGCAAATGCAGACCCTTGAAAGGAATCCTGCGTGCTCCCCATTCCATGGGTCCCAACTCTCCAGGTTCAACGCAATCTTCCGACAGCGAAAGCACTCATTGGAAACCCAGCGGATGCTACACCGTGGGATCGGGAAAGCTTTCTGAAACTCACCTCAGTTTTCCTCTCCTGGTGCTCGTGTTCTCCATTCAGGCCCCCTTACTAACAATCTCCCCACTTGGAGACTCGGCGCCTTTCCATGCCTCTTTCGTACCGTCTGCAATTTGTCCGCAGGATGAACTGCAAGAGGGGGAACCAATGAGAGACTCGCTGGAGGTGTTTGGTCGGGCACATGTCACTCTCATTTCCCATCACGAAGAAGAATTCACCAGCGGTTCAGCCTGCCACCGCGGATCGACAATAGGGCGTGAAGCCATCCAGCCGTGTTGCGTCCCACTCACAAAAAAGCGACTTGGGAAATGGAGCTCAGGGGCCCTGCACTTCCCAAACCTGCAGAGTTCTAAACGATAACTATCGCCCCAAAATATATTGAGCGCAGGCTACGAAGAGGCGCTGAACGCAAGGCAGAACTGCAGGAAACGGATGTCAACGGGTACATCGGAATGGCCCCGATAGCACATGAAAAGCGCCAGAACGTGGACAATGATGCGGTTGGCCAAAAAGGGCGTATGCGTTTTTTCCTGAATATATTCAGGAAAAAACGCATACGCCCTTTTTGGCCAACCAAGCAACCTGGGAGAGCAAATCAGCACTACAAAGAAATCTCTCGCCCCCCCCCCCTGGGCAAAAGGGCCAGGCGAAAAAAGTCTAAAAACCAGAAAGGCAGGACAGCCCACGGAGTCAAGGGAGCCTTGTTAAGCTGATGGGCGGGATGTCAATGGCCAACAGCCAATCTTCACAAGTGTATCCTCTTTCCCAAACCATGTAAAACACAGAACCACAGAGCATAGGGCACTTCCACACATGGGCGTTGACCTTGGGAAAATGAAAAAATCAACCAGACACAGGGACCCCAAAGTTGAGGGCTGCTGTCTTGACAAGAACCTCCACTCCGGTACACGTTTCATATCCCAGGAAAGAGCCAAGTGGACAAAGACGAGTGGACAAGTGGACAAAGACAAGTGGACAAGTGGACAAGTGGTGCTACGTAGGTCCAATGGAGTGTCACTCAGCCATGAAATCCACGTCATGAGGCTGGTAGCAGCATCCTGAGTGGATTTAGGTACGATCATCCTCAGTGAAATAAGTCCCACAAAAAAAGAAACTTATGATATCACTTATCGAGGGAATGTAAAAATCGCTCCCCATGAACGGAATCCCCAAACAGAACAGAGTCACGCTTTTAGAAAACACACTTATGCCTGCTTCAGGGGAAAGGTGAGGTGCGGTGACGCATAAAACTCGAGTTTGAAATGAGCACAGATACCCTTCCGAAAACCGAATATGGAATGGACACGACCTACTCCTTGCTCAATCAACTGGACTCACCAGACCCTGTTCATCGCACAAGTATCTATCCGACTAGTAAGCATCTTAAAAGCTAAGTCTTGATATCTCTGTGTAAGTGCATCAAGTGTGTGTAAAGCGGCCTAAAACCAGCAGGGAAAATCAGCTCAGACCCATTCTGAGGATACATTTCCAACACAAAGAAGAAACAAGCAGGGCAAAACAGAGAGAAATTCTTCCAAAATGCGTTCAGGGACTGGCATGCAACCAGGATTGACCACATCTACAGCCCCAGCGGCAGAAGACAGAAGGCTGGACACTCTTGGGGCTGAGACGATTGGTGAGGTTGGGAAAGCAAATGCAGACCCTTGAAAGGAATCCTGCGTGCTCCCCATTCCATGGCTCCCAACTCTCCAGGTTCAACGCAATCTTCCGACAGCGAAAGCACTCATTGGAAACCCAGCGGATGCTACACCGTGGGATCGGGAAAGCTTTCTGAAACTCACCTCAGTTTTCCTCTCCTGGTGCTCGTGTTCTCCATTCAGGCCCCCTTACTAACAATCTCCCCACTTGGAGACTCGGCGCCTTTCCATGCCTCTTTCGTACCGTCTGCAATTTGTCCGCAGGATGAACTGCAAGAGGGGGAACCAATGAGAGACTCGCTGGAGGTGTTTGGTCGGGCACATGTCACTCTCATTTCCCATCACGAAGAAGAATTCACCAGCGGTTCAGCCTGCAACCAGGGATCGACAATAGGGCGTGAAGCCATCCAGCCGTGTTGCGTCCCACTCACAAAAAAGCGACTTGGGAAATGGAGCTCAGGGGCACTGCACTTCCCAAACCTGCAGAGTTCTAAACGATAACTATCGCCCCAAAATATATTGAGGTCAGGCTACGAAGAGGCGCTGAACGCAAGGCAGAACTGCAGGAAACGGATGTCAACGGGTACATCGGAATGGCCCCGATAGCACATGAAAAGCGCCAGAACGTGGACAATGATGCGGTTGGCCAAAAAGGGCGTATGCGTTTTTTCCTGAATATATTCAGGAAAAAACGCATACGCCCTTTTTGGCCAACCAAGCAACCTGGGAGAGCAAATCAGCACTACAAAGAAATCTCTCGCCCCCCCCCCCCCGGGGCAAAAGGGCCAGGCGAAAAAAGTCTAAAAACCAGAAAGGCAGGACAGCCCACGGAGTCAAGGGAGCCTTGTTAAGCTGATGGGCGGGATGTCAATGGCCAACAGCCAATCTTCACAAGTGTATCCTCTTTCCCAAACCATGTAAAACACAGAACCACAGAGCATAGGGCACTTCCACACATGGGCGTTGACCTTGGGAAAATGAAAAAATCAACCAGACACAGGGACCCCAAAGTTGAGGGCTGCTGTCTTGACAAGAACCTCCACTCCGGTACACGTTTCATATCCCAGGAAAGAGCCAAGTGGACAAAGACGAGTGGACAAGTGGACAAGTGCAGAAGTGGTGCTACGTAGGTCCAATGGAGTGTCACTCAGCCATGAAATCCACGTCATGAGGCTGGTAGCAGCATCCTGAGTGGATTTAGGTACGATCATCCTCAGTGAAATAAGTCCCACAAAAAAAGAAACTTATGATATCACTTATCGAGGGAATGTAAAAATCGCTCCCCATGCACTGAATCCCCAAACAGAACAGAGTCACGCTTTTAGAAAACACACTTATGCCTGCTTCAGGGGAAAGGTGAGGTGGGGTGACGCATAAAACTCGAGTTTGAAATGAGCACAGATACCCTTCCGAAAACCGAATATGGAATGGACACGACCTACTCCTTGCTCAATCAACTGGACTCACCAGACCCTGTTCATCGCACAAGTATCTATCCGACTAGTAAGCATCTTAAAAGCTAAGTCTTGATATCTCTGTGTAAGTGCATCAAGTGTGTGTAAAGCGGCCTAAAACCAGCAGGGAAAATCAGCTCAGACCCATTCTGAGGATACATTTCCAACATAAAGAAGAAACAAGCAGGGCAAAACAGAGAGAAATTCTTCCAAAATGCGTTCAGGGACTGGCATGCAACCAGGATTGACCACATCTACAGCCCCAGCGGCAGAAGACAGAAGGCTGGACACTCTTGGGGCTGAGACGATTGGTGAGGTTGGGAAAGCAAATGCAGACCCTTGAAAGGAATCCTGCGTGCTCCCCATTCCATGGGTCCCAACTCTCCAGGTTCAACGCAATCTTCCGACAGCGAAAGCACTCATTGGAAACCCAGCGGTTGCTACACCGTGGGATCGGGAAAGCTTTCTGAAACTCACCTCAGCTTTCATCTCCTGGTGCTCGTGTTCTCCATTCAGGCCCCCTTACTAACAATCTCCCCACTTGGAGACTCGGCGCCGTTCCATGCCTCTTTCGTACCGTCTGCAATTTGTCCGCAGGATGAACTGCAAGAGGGGGAACCAATGAGAGACTCGCTGGAGGTGTTTGGTCGGGCACATGTCACTCTCATTTCCCATCACGAAGAAGAATTCACCAGCGGTTCAGCCTGCCACCCCGGATCGACAATAGGGCGTGAAGCCATCCAGCCGTGTTGCGTCCCACTCACAAAAAAGCGACTTGGGAAATGGAGCTCAGGGGCCCTGCACTTCCCAAACCTGCAGAGTTCTAAACGATAACTTTCGCCCCAAAATATATTGAGCGCAGGCTACGAAGAGGCGCTGAACGCAAGGCAGAACTGCAGGAAACGGATGTCAACGGGTACATCGGAATGGCCCCGATAGCACATGAAAAGCGCCAGAACGTGGACAATGATGCGGTTGGCCAAAAAGGGCGTATGCGTTTTTTCCTGAATATATTCAGGAAAAAACGCATACGCCCTTTTTGGCCAACCAAGCAACCTGGGAGAGCAAATCAGCACTACAAAGAAATCTCTCGCCCCCCCCCGGGGCAAAAGGGCCAGGCGAAAAAAGTCTAAAAACCAGAAAGGCAGGACAGCCCACGGAGTCAAGGGAGCCTTGTTAAGCTGATGGGCGGGATGTCAATGGCCAACAGCCAATCTTCACAAGTGTATCCTCTTTCCCAAACCATGTAAAACACAGAACCACAGAGCATAGGGCACTTCCACACATGGGCGTTGACCTTGGGAAAATGAAAAAATCAACCAGACACAGGGACCCCAAAGTTGAGGGCTGCTGTCTTGACAAGAACCTCCACTCTGGTACACGTTTCATATCCCAGGAAAGAGCCAAGTGGACAAAGACGAGTGGACAAGTGGACAAAGACAAGTGGACAAGTGGACAAGTGGTGCTACGTAGGTCCAATGGAGTGTCACTCAGCCATGAAATCCACGTCATGAGGCTGGTAGCAGCATCCTGAGTGGATTTAGGTACGATCATCCTCAGTGAAATAAGTCCCACAAAAAAAGAAACTTATGATATCACTTATCGAGGGAATGTAAAAATCGCTCCCCATGCACTGAATCCCCAAACAGAACAGAGTCACGCTTTTAGAAAACACACTTATGCCTGCTTCAGGGGAAAGGTGAGGTGGGGTGACGCATAAAACTCGAGTTTGAAATGAGCACAGATACCCTTCTGAAAACCGAATATGGAATGGACACGACCTACTCCTTGCTCAATCAACTGGACTCACCAGACCCTGTTCATCGCACAAGTATCTATCCGACTAGTAAGCATCTTCAAAGCTAAGTCTTGATATCTCTGTGTAAGTGCATCAAGTGTGTGTAAAGCGGCCTAAAACCAGCAGGGAAAATCAGCTCAGACCCATTCTGAGGATACATTTCCAACATAAAGAAGAAACAAGCAGGGCAAAACAGAGAGAAATTCTTCCAAAATGCGTTCAGGGACTGGCATGCAACCAGGATTGACCACATCTACAGCCCCAGCGGCAGAAGACAGAAGGCTGGACACTCTTGGGGCTGAGACGATTGGTGAGGTTGGGAAAGCAAATGCAGACCCTTGAAAGGAATCCTGCGTGCTCCCCATTCCATGGGTCCCAACTCTCCAGGTTCAACGCAATCTTCCGACAGCGAAAGCACTCATTGGAAACCCAGCGGATGCTACACCGTGGGATCGGGAAAGCTTTCTGAAACTCACCTCAGTTTTCATCTCCTGGTGCTCGTGTTCTCCATTCAGGCCCCCTTACTAACAATCTCCCCACTTGGAGACTCGGCGCCTTTCCATGCCTCTTTCGTACCGTCTGCAATTTGTCCGCAGGATGAACTGCAAGAGGGGGAACCAATGAGAGACTCGCTGGAGGTGTTTGGTCGGGCACATGTCACTCTCATTTCCCATCACGAAGAAGAATTCACCAGCGGTTCAGCCTGCCACCCCGGATCGACAATAGGGCGTGAAGCCATCCAGCCGTGTTGCGTCCCACTCACAAAAAAGCGACTTGGGAAATGGAGCTCAGGGGCACTGCACTTCCCAAACCTGCAGAGTTCTAAACGATAACTATCGCCCCAAAATATATTGAGGTCAGGCTACGAAGAGGCGCTGAACGCAAGGCAGAACTGCAGGAAACGGATGTCAACGGGTACATCGGAATGGCCCCGATAGCACATGAAAAGCGCCAGAACGTGGACAATGATGCGGTTGGCCAAAAAGGGCGTATGCGTTTTTTCCTGAATATATTCAGGAAAAAACGCATACGCCCTTTTTGGCCAACCAAGCAACCTGGGAGAGCAAATCAGCACTACAAAGAAATCTCTCGCCCCCCCCCCCGGGGCAAAAGGGCCAGGCGAAAAAAGTCTAAAAACCAGAAAGGCAGGACAGCCCACGGAGTCAAGGGAGCCTTGTTAAGCTGATGGGCGGGATGTCAATGGCCAACAGCCAATCTTCACAAGTGTATCCTCTTTCCCAAACCATGTAAAACACAGAACCACAGAGCATAGGGCACTTCCACACATGGGCGTTGACCTTGGGAAAATGAAAAAATCAACCAGACACAGGGACCCCAAAGTTGAGGGCTGCTGTCTTGACAAGAACCTCCACTCCGGTACACGTTTCACATCCCAAGAAAGAGCCAAGTGGACAAAGACGAGTGGACAAGTGGACAAAGACAAGTGGACAAGTGGACAAGTGGTGCTACGTAGGTCCAATGGAGTGTCACTCAGCCATGAAATCCACGTCATGAGGCTGGTAGCAGCATCCTGAGTGGATTTAGGTACGATCATCCTCAGTGAAATAAGTCCCACAAAAAAAGAAACTTATGATATCACTTATCGAGGGAATGTAAAAATCGCTCCCCATGCACTGAATCCCCAAACAGAACAGAGTCAAGCTTTTAGAAAACACACTTATGCCTGCTTCAGGGGAAAGGTGAGGTGGGGTGACGCATAAAACTCGAGTTTGAAATGAGCACAGATACCCTTCTGAAAACCGAATATGGAATGGACACGACCTACTCCTTGCTCAATCAACTGGACTCACCAGACCCTGTTCATCGCACAAGTATCTATCCGACTAGTAAGCATCTTAAAAGCTAAGTCTTGATATCTCTGTGTAAGTGCATCAAGTGTGTGTAAAGCGGCCTAAAACCAGCAGGGAAAATCAGCTCAGACCCATTCTGAGGATACATTTCCAACATAAAGAAGAAACAAGCAGGGCAAAACAGAGAGAAATTCTTCCAAAATGCGTTCAGGGACTGGCATGCAACCAGGATTGACCACATCTACAGCCCCAGCGGCAGAAGACATAAGGCTGGACACTCTTGGGGCTGAGACGATTGGTGAGGTTGGGAAAGCAAATGCAGACCCTTGAAAGGAATCCTGCGTGCTCCCCATTCCATGGGTCCCAACTCTCCAGGTTCAACGCAATCTTCCGACAGCGAAAGCACTCATTGGAAACCCAGCGGATGCTACACCGTGGGATCAGGAAAGCTTTCTGAAACTCACCTCAGTTTTCATCTCCTGGTGCTCGTGTTCTCCATTCAGGCCCCCTTACTAACAATCTCCCCACTTGGAGACTCGGCGCCTTTCCATGCCTCTTTCGTACCGTCTGCAATTTGTCCGCAGGATGAACTGCAAGAGGGGGAACCAATGAGAGACTCGCTGGAGGTGTTTGGTCGGGCACATGTCACACTCATTTCCCATCACGAAGAAGAATTCACCAGCGGTTCAGCCTGCCACCCCGGATCGACAATAGGGCGTGAAGCCATCCAGCCGTGTTGCGTCCCACTCACAAAAAAGCGACTTGGGAAATGGAGCTCAGGGGCACTGCACTTCCCAAACCTGCAGAGTTCTAAACGATAACTATCGCCCCAAAATATATTGAGGTCAGGCTACGAAGAGGCGCTGAACGCAAGGCAGAACTGCAGGAAACGGATGTCAACGGGTACATCGGAATGGCCCCGATAGCACATGAAAAGCGCCAGAACGTGGACAATGATGCGGTTGGCCAAAAAGGGCGTATGCGTTTTTTCCTGAATATATTCAGGAAAAAACGCATACGCCCTTTTTGGCCAACCAAGCAACCTGGGAGAGCAAATCAGCACTACAAAGAAATCTCTCGCCCCCCCCCCCGGGGGGCAAAAGGGCCAGGCGAAAAAAGTCTAAAAACCAGAAAGGCAGGACAGCCCACGGAGTCAAGGGAGCCTTGTTAAGCTGATGGGCGGGATGTCAATGGCCAACAGCCAATCTTCACAAGTGTATCCTCTTTCCCAAACCATGTAAAACACAGAACCACAGAGCATAGGGCACTTCCACACATGGGCGTTGACCTTGGGAAAATGAAAAAATCAACCAGACACAGGGACCCCAAAGTTGAGGGCTGCTGTCTTGACAAGAACCTCCACTCCGGTACACGTTTCATATCCCAGGAAAGAGCCAAGTGGACAAAGACGAGTGGACAAGTGGACAAGTGCAGAAGTGGTGCTACGTAGGTCCAATGGAGTGTCACTCAGCCATGAAATCCACGTCATGAGGCTGGTAGCAGCATCCTGAGTGGATTTAGGTACGATCATCCTCAGTGAAATAAGTCCCACAAAAAAAGAAACTTATGATATCACTTATCGAGGGAATGTAAAAATCGCTCCCCATGCACTGAATCCCCAAACAGAACAGAGTCACGCTTTTAGAAAACACACTTATGCCTGCTTCAGGGGAAAGGTGAGGTGGGGTGACGCATAAAACTCGAGTTTGAAATGAGCACAGATACCCTTCCGAAAACCGAATATGGAATGGACACGACCTACTCCTTGCTCAATCAACTGGACTCACCAGACCCTGTTCATCGCACAAGTATCTATCCGACTAGTAAGCATCTTAAAAGCTAAGTCTTGATATCTCTGTGTAAGTGCATCAAGTGTGTGTAAAGCGGCCTAAAACCAGCAGGGAAAATCAGCTCAGACCCATTCTGAGGATACATTTCCAACATAAAGAAGAAACAAGCAGGGCAAAACAGAGAGAAATTCTTCCAAAATGCGTTCAGGGACTGGCATGCAACCAGGATTGACCACATCTACAGCCCCAGCGGCAGAAGACATAAGGCTGGACACTCTTGGGGCTGAGACGATTGGTGAGGTTGGGAAAGCAAATGCAGACCCTTGAAAGGAATCCTGCGTGCTCCCCATTCCATGGGTCCCAACTCTCCAGGTTCAACGCAATCTTCCGACAGCGAAAGCACTCATTGGAAACCCAGCGGTTGCTACACCGTGGGATCGGGAAAGCTTTCTGAAACTCACCTCAGTTTTCATCTCCTGGTGCTCGTGTTCTCCATTCAGGCCCCCTTACTAACAATCTCCCCACTTGGAGACTCGGCGCCTTTCCATGCCTCTTTCGTACCGTCTGCAATTTGTCCGCAGGATGAACTGCAAGAGGGGGAACCAATGAGAGACTCGCTGGAGGTGTTTGGTCGGGCACATGTCACTCTCATTTCCCATCACGAAGAAGAATTCACCAGCGGTTCAGCCTGCCACCCCGGATCGACAATAGGGCGTGAAGCCATCCAGCCGTGTTGCGTCCCACTCACAAAAAAGCGACTTGGGAAATGGAGCTCAGGGGCCCTGCACTTCCCAAACCTGCAGAGTTCTAAACGATAACTTTCGCCCCAAAATATATTGAGGTCAGGCTACGAAGAGGCGCTGAACGCAAGGCAGAACTGCAGGAAACGGATGTCAACGGGTACATCGGAATGGCCCCGATAGCACATGAAAAGCGCCAGAACGTGGACAATGATGCGGTTGGCCAAAAAGGGCGTATGCGTTTTTTCCTGAATATATTCAGGAAAAAACGCATACGCCCTTTTTGGCCAACCAAGCAACCTGGGAGAGCAAATCAGCACTACAAAGAAATCTCTCGCCCCCCCCCGGGGCAAAAGGGCCAGGCGAAAAAAGTCTAAAAACCAGAAAGGCAGGACAGCCCACGGAGTCAAGGGAGCCTTGTTAAGCTGATGGGCGGGATGTCAATGGCCAACAGCCAATCTTCACAAGTGTATCCTCTTTCCCAAACCATGTAAAACACAGAACCACAGAGCATAGGGCACTTCCACACATGGGCATTGACCTTGGGAAAATGAAAAAATCAACCAGACACAGGGACCCCAAAGTTGAGGGCTGCTGTCTTGACAAGAACCTCCACTCTGGTACACGTTTCATATCCCAGGAAAGAGCCAAGTGGACAAAGACGAGTGGACAAGTGGACAAAGACAAGTGGACAAGTGGACAAGTGGTGCTACGTAGGTCCAATGGAGTGTCACTCAGCCATGAAATCCACGTCATGAGGCTGGTAGCAGCATCCTGAGTGGATTTAGGTACGATCATCCTCAGTGAAATAAGTCCCACAAAAAAAGAAACTTATGATATCACTTATCGAGGGAATGTAAAAATCGCTCCCCATGAACGGAATCCCCAAACAGAACAGAGTCACGCTTTTAGAAAACACACTTATGCCTGCTTCAGGGGAAAGGTGAGGTGCGGTGACGCATAAAACTCGAGTTTGAAATGAGCACAGATACCCTTCCGAAAACCGAATATGGAATGGACACGACCTACTCCTTGCTCAATCAACTGGACTCACCAGACCCTGTTCATCGCACAAGTATCTATCCGACTAGTAAGCATCTTAAAAGCTAAGTCTTGATATCTCTGTGTAAGTGCATCAAGGGTGTGTAAAGCGGCCTAAAACCAGCAGGGAAAATCAGCTCAGACCCATTCTGAGGATACATTTCCAACATAAAGAAGAAACAAGCAGGGCAAAACAGAGAGAAATTCTTCCAAAATGCGTTCAGGGACTGGCATGCAACCAGGATTGACCACATCTACAGCCCCAGCGGCAGAAGACATAAGGCTGGACACTCTTGGGGCTGAGACGATTGGTGAGGTTGGGAAAGCAAATGCAGACCCTTGAAAGGAATCCTGCGTGCTCCCCATTCCATGGGTCCCAACTCTCCAGGTTCAACGCAATCTTCCGACAGCGAAAGCACTCATTGGAAACCCAGCGGATGCTACACCGTGGGATCGGGAAAGCTTTCTGAAACTCACCTCAGTTTTCATCTCCTGGTGCTCGTGTTCTCCATTCAGGCCCCCTTACTAACAATCTCCCCACTTGGAGACTCGGCGCCTTTCCATGCCTCTTTCGTACCGTCTGCAATTTGTCCGCAGGATGAACTGCAAGAGGGGGAACCAATGAGAGACTCGCTGGAGGTGTTTGGTCGGGCACATGTCACTCTCATTTCCCATCACGAAGAAGAATTCACCAGCGGTTCAGCCTGCCACCCCGGATCGACAATAGGGCGTGAAGCCATCCAGCCGTGTTGCGTCCCACTCACAAAAAAGCGACTTGGGAAATGGAGCTCAGGGGCACTGCACTTCCCAAACCTGCAGAGTTCTAAACGATAACTATCGCCCCAAAATATATTGAGGTCAGGCTACGAAGAGGCGCTGAACGCAAGGCAGAACTGCAGGAAACGGATGTCAACGGGTACATCGGAATGGCCCCGATAGCACATGAAAAGCGCCAGAACGTGGACAATGATGCGGTTGGCCAAAAAGGGCGTATGCGTTTTTTCCTGAATATATTCAGGAAAAAACGCATACGCCCTTTTTGGCCAACCAAGCAACCTGGGAGAGCAAATCAGCACTACAAAGAAATCTCTCGCCCCCCCCCCCCGGGGCAAAAGGGCCAGGCGAAAAAAGTCTAAAAACCAGAAAGGCAGGACAGCCCACGGAGTCAAGGGAGCCTTGTTAAGCTGATGGGCGGGATGTCAATGGCCAACAGCCAATCTTCACAAGTGTATCCTCTTTCCCAAACCATGTAAAACACAGAACCACAGAGCATAGGGCACTTCCACACATGGGCGTTGACCTTGGGAAAATGAAAAAATCAACCAGACACAGGGACCCCAAAGTTGAGGGCTGCTGTCTTGACAAGAACCTCCACTCCGGTACACGTTTCACATCCCAAGAAAGAGCCAAGTGGACAAAGACGAGTGGACAAGTGGACAAAGACAAGTGGACAAGTGGACAAGTGGTGCTACGTAGGTCCAATGGAGTGTCACTCAGCCATGAAATCCACGTCATGAGGCTGGTAGCAGCATCCTGAGTGGATTTAGGTACGATCATCCTCAGTGAAATAAGTCCCACAAAAAAAGAAACTTATGATATCACTTATCGAGGGAATGTAAAAATCGCTCCCCATGCAATGAATCCCCAAACAGAACAGAGTCACGCTTTTAGAAAACACACTTATGCCTGCTTCAGGGGAAAGGTGAGGTGGGGTGACGCATAAAACTCGAGTTTGAAATGAGCACAGATACCCTTCCGAAAACCGAATATGGAATGGACACGACCTACTCCTTGCTCAATCAACTGGACTCACCAGACCCTGTTCATCGCACAAGTATCTATCCGACTAGTAAGCATCTTAAAAGCTAAGTCTTGATATCTCTGTGTAAGTGCATCAAGTGTGTGTAAAGCGGCCTAAAACCAGCAGGGAAAATCAGCTCAGACCCATTCTGAGGATACATTTCCAACATAAAGAAGAAACAAGAAGGGCAAAACAGAGAGAAATTCTTCCAAAATGCGTTCAGGGACTGGCATGCAACCAGGATTGACCACATCTACAGCCCCAGCGGCAGAAGACATAAGGCTGGACACTCTTGGGGCTGAGACGATTGGTGAGGTTGGGAAAGCAAATGCAGACCCTTGAAAGGAATCCTGCGTGCTCCCCATTCCATGGCTCCCAACTCTCCAGGTTCAACGCAATCTTCCGACAGCGAAAGCACTCATTGGAAACCCAGCGGATGCTACACCGTGGGATCGGAAAAGCTTTCTGAAACTCACCTCAGTTTTCATCTCCTGGTGCTCGTGTTCTCCATTCAGGCCCCCTTACTAACAATCTCCCCACTTGGAGACTCGGCGCCTTTCCATGCCTCTTTCGTACCGTCTGCAATTTGTCCGCAGGATGAACTGCAAGAGGGGGAACCAATGAGAGACTCGCTGGAGGTGTTTGGTCGGGCACATGTCACACTCATTTCCCATCACGAAGAAGAATTCACCAGCGGTTCAGCCTGCCACCCCGGATCGACAATAGGGCGTGAAGCCATCCAGCCGTGTTGCGTCCCACTCACAAAAAAGCGACTTGGGAAATGGAGCTCAGGGGCCCTGCACTTCCCAAACCTGCAGAGTTCTAAACGATAACTATCGCCCCAAAATATATTGAGGGCAGGCTACGAAGAGGCGCTGAACGCAAGGCAGAACTGCAGGAAACGGATGTCAACGGGTACATCGGAATGGCCCCGATAGCACATGAAAAGCGCCAGAACGTGGACAATGATGCGGTTGGCCAAAAAGGGCGTATGCGTTTTTTCCTGAATATATTCAGGAAAAAACGCATACGCCCTTTTTGGCCAACCAAGCAACCTGGGAGAGCAAATCAGCACTACAAAGAAATCTCTCAACCCCCCCCCCGGGGCAAAAGGGACAGGCGAAAAAAGTCTAAAAACCAGAAAGGCAGGACAGCCCACGGAGTCAAGGGAGCCTTGTTAAGCTGATGGGCGGGATGTCAATGGCCAACAGCCAATCTTCACAAGTGTATCCTCTTTCCCAAACCATGGAAAACACAGAACCACAGAGCATAGGGCACTTCCACACATGGGCGTTGACCTTGGGAAAATGAAAAAATCAACCAGACACAGGGACCCCAAAGTTGAGGGCTGCTGTCTTGACAAGAACCTCCACTCCGGTACACGTTTCATATCCCAGGAAAGAGCCAAGTGGACAAAGACGAGTGGACAAGTGGACAAAGACAAGTGGACAAGTGGACAAGTGGTGCTACGTAGGTCCAATGGAGTGTCACTCAGCCATGAAATCCACGTCATGAGGCTGGTAGCAGCATCCTGAGTGGATTTAGGTACGATCATCCTCAGTGAAATAAGTCCCACAAAAAAAGAAACTTATGATATCACTTATCGAGGGAATGTAAAAATCGCTCCCCATGAACGGAATCCCCAAACAGAACAGAGTCACGCTTTTACAAAACACACTTATGCCTGCTTCAGGGGAAAGGTGAGGTGCGGTGACGCATAAAACTCGAGTTTGAAATGAGCACAGATACCCTTCCGAAAACCGAATATGGAATGGACACGACCTACTCCTTGCTCAATCAACTGGAATCACCAGACCCTGTTCATCGCACAAGTATCTATCCGACTAGTAAGCATCTTAAAAGCTAAGTCTTGATATCTCTGTGTAAGTGCATCAAGGGTGTGTAAAGCGGCCTAAAACCAGCAGGGAAAATCAGCTCAGACCCATTCTGAGGATACATTTCCAACACAAAGAAGAAACAAGCAGGGCAAAACAGAGAGAAATTCTTCCAAAATGCGTTCAGGGACTGGCATGCAACCAGGATTGACCACATCTACAGCCCCAGCGGCAGAAGACATAAGGCTGGACACTCTTGGGGCTGAGACGATTGGTGAGGTTGGGAAAGCAAATGCAGACCCTTGAAAGGAATCCTGCGTGCTCCCCATTCCATGGCTCCCAACTCTCCAGGTTCAACGCAATCTTCCGACAGCGAAAGCACTCATTGGAAACCCAGCGGATGCTACACCGTGGGATCGGGAAAGCTTTCTGAAACTCACCTCAGTTTTCCTCTCCTGGTGCTCGTGTTCTCCATTCAGGCCCCCTTACTAACAATCTCCCCACTTGGAGACTCGGCGCCTTTCCATGCCTCTTTCGTACCGTCTGCAATTTGTCCGCAGGATGAACTGCAAGAGGGGGAACCAATGAGAGACTCGCTGGAGGTGTTTGGTCGGGCACATGTCACTCTCATTTCCCATCACGAAGAAGAATTCACCAGCGGTTCAGCCTGCAACCGCGGATCGACAATAGGGCGTGAAGCCATCCAGCCGTGTTGCGTCCCACTCACAAAAAAGCGACTTGGGAAATGGAGCTCAGGGGCCCTGCACTTCCCAAACCTGCAGAGTTCTAAACGATAACTATCGCCCCAAAATATATTGAGGTCAGGCTACGAAGAGGCGCTGAACGCAAGGCAGAACTGCAGGAAACGGATGTCAACGGGTACATCGGAATGGCCCCGATAGCACATGAAAAGCGCCAGAACGTGGACAATGATGCGGTTGGCCAAAAAGGGCGTATGCGTTTTTTCCTGAATATATTCATGAAAAAACGCATACGCCCTTTTTGGCCAACCAAGCAACCTGGGAGAGCAAATCAGCACTACAAAGAAATCTCTCGCCCCCCCCCCCCGGGGCAAAAGGTCCAGGCGAAAAAAGTCTAAAAACCAGAAAGGCAGGACAGGCCACGGAGTCAAGGGAGCCTTGTTAAGCTGATGGGCGGGATGTCAATGGCCAACAGCCAATCTTCACAAGTGTATCCTCTTTCCCAAACCATGTAAAACACAGAACCACAGAGCATAGGGCACTTCCACACATGGGCGTTGACCTTGGGAAAATGAAAAAATCAACCAGACACAGGGACCCCAAAGTTGAGGGCTGCTGTCTTGACAAGAACCTCCACTCCGGTACACGTTTCATATCCCAGGAAAGAGCCAAGTGGACAAAGACGAGTGGACAAGTGGACAAAGACAAGTGGACAAGTGGACAAGTGGTGCTACGTAGGTCCAATGCAGTGTCACTCAGCCATGAAATCCACGTCATGAGGCTGGTAGCAGCATCCTGAGTGGATTTAGGTACGATCATCCTCAGTGAAATAAGTCCCACAAAAAAAGAAACTTATGATATCACTTATCGAGGGAATGTAAAAATCGCTCCCCATGAACGGAATCCCCAAGCAGAACAGAGTCACGCTTTTAGAAAACACACTTATGCCTGCTTCAGGGGAAAGGTGAGGTGCGGTGACGCATAAAACTCGAGTTTGAAATGAGCACAGATACCCTTCCGAAAACCGAATATGGAATGGACACGACCTACTCCTTGCTCAATCAACTGGACTCACCAGACCCTGTTCATCGCACAAGTATCTATCCGACTAGTAAGCATCTTAAAAGCTAAGTCTTGATATCTCTGTGTAAGTGCATCAAGTGTGTGTAAAGCGGCCTAAAACCAGCAGGGAAAATCAGCTCAGACCCATTCTGAGGATACATTTCCAACACAAAGAAGAAACAAGCAGGGCAAAACAGAGAGAAATTCTTCCAAAATGCGTTCAGGGACTGGCATGCAACCAGGATTGACCACATCTACAGCCCCAGCGGCAGAAGACATAAGGCTGGACACTCTTGGGGCTGAGACGATTGGTGAGGTTGGGAAAGCAAATGCAGACCCTTGAAAGGAATCCTGCGTGCTCCCCATTCCATGGCTCCCAACTCTCCAGGTTCAACGCAATCTTCCGACAGCGAAAGCACTCATTGGAAACCCAGCGGATGCTACACCGTGGGATCGGGAAAGCTTTCTGAAACTCACCTCAGTTTTCCTCTCCTGGTGCTCGTGTTCTCCATTCAGGCCCCCTTACTAACAATCTCCCCACTTGGAGACTCGGCGCCTTTCCATGCCTCTTTCGTACCGTCTGCAATTTGTCCGCAGGATGAACTGCAAGAGGGGGAACCAATGAGAGACTCGCTGGAGGTGTTTGGTCGGGCACATGTCACTCTCATTTCCCATCACGAAGAAGAATTCACCAGCGGTTCAGCCTGCCACCGCGGATCGACAATAGGGCGTGAAGCCATCCAGCCGTGTTGCGTCCCACTCACAAAAAAGCGACTTGGGAAATGGAGCTCAGGGGCCCTGCACTTCCCAAACCTGCAGAGTTCTAAACGATAACTATCGCCCCAAAATATATTGAGGTCAGGCTACGAAGAGGCGCTGAACGCAAGGCAGAACTGCAGGAAACGGATGTCAACGGGTACATCGGAATGGCCCCGATAGCACATGAAAAGCGCCAGAACGTGGACAATGATGCGGTTGGCCAAAAAGGGCGTATGCGTTTTTTCCTGAATATATTCAGGAAAAAACGCATACGCCCTTTTTGGCCAACCAAGCAACCTGGGAGAGCAAATCAGCACTACAAAGAAATCTCTCGCCCCCCCCCCCGGGGCAAAAGGGCCAGGCGAAAAAAGTCTAAAAACCAGAAAGGCAGGACAGGCCACGGAGTCAAGGGAGCCTTGTTAAGCTGATGGGCGGGATGTCAATGGCCAACAGCCAATCTTCACAAGTGTATCCTCTTTCCCAAACCATGTAAAACACAGAACCACAGAGCATAGGGCACTTCCACACATGGGCGTTGACCTTGGGAAAATGAAAAAATCAACCAGACACAGGGACCCCAAAGTTGAGGGCTGCTGTCTTGACAAGAACCTCCACTCCGGTACACGTTTCATATCCCAGGAAAGAGCCAAGTGGACAAAGACGAGTGGACAAGTGGACAATGACAAGTGGACAAGTGGTGCTACGTAGGTCCAATGGAGTGTCACTCAGCCATGAAATCCACGTCATGAGGCTGGTAGCAGCATCCTGAGTGGATTTAGGTACGATCATCCTCAGTGAAATAAGTCCCACAAAAAAAGAAACTTATGATATCACTTATCGAGGGAATGTAAAAATCGCTCCCCATGAACGGAATCCCCAAACAGAACAGAGTCACGCTTTTAGAAAACACACTTATGCCTGCTTCAGGGGAAAGGTGAGGTGCGGTGACGCATAAAACTCGAGTTTGAAATGAGCACAGATACCCTTCCGAAAACCGAATATGGAATGGACACGACCTACTCCTTGCTCAATCAACTGGACTCACCAGACCCTGTTCATCGCACAAGTATCTATCCGACTAGTAAGCATCTTAAAAGCTAAGTCTTGATATCTCTGTGTAAGTGCATCAAGGGTGTGTAAAGCGGCCTAAAACCAGCAGGGAAAATCAGCTCAGACCCATTCTGAGGATACATTTCCAACACAAAGAAGAAACAAGCAGGGCAAAACAGAGAGAAATTCTTCCAAAATGCGTTCAGGGACTGGCATGCAACCAGGATTGACCACATCTACAGCCCCAGCGGCAGAAGACATAAGGCTGGACACTCTTGGGGCTGAGACGATTGGTGAGGTTGGGAAAGCAAATGCAGACCCTTGAAAGGAATCCTGCGTGCTCCCCATTCCATGGCTCCCAACTCTCCAGGTTCAACGCAATCTTCCGACAGCGAAAGCACTCATTGGAAACCCAGCGGATGCTACACCGTGGGATCGGGAAAGCTTTCTGAAACTCACCTCAGTTTTCCTCTCCTGGTGCTCGTGTTCTCCATTCAGGCCCCCTTACTAACAATCTCCCCACTTGGAGACTCGGCGCCTTTCCATGCCTCTTTCGTACCGTCTGCAATTTGTCCGCAGGATGAACTGCAAGAGGGGGAACCAATGAGAGACTCGCTGGAGGTGTTTGGTCGGGCACATGTCACTCTCATTTCCCATCACGAAGAAGAATTCACCAGCGGTTCAGCCTGCAACCGCGGATCGACAATAGGGCGTGAAGCCATCCAGCCGTGTTGCGTCCCACTCACAAAAAAGCGACTTGGGAAATGGAGCTCAGGGGCCCTGCACTTCCCAAACCTGCAGAGTTCTAAACGATAACTATCGCCCCAAAATATATTGAGGTCAGGCTACGAAGAGGCGCTGAACGCAAGGCAGAACTGCAGGAAACGGATGTCAACGGGTACATCGGAATGGCCCCGATAGCACATGAAAAGCGCCAGAACGTGGACAATGATGCGGTTGGCCAAAAAGGGCGTATGCGTTTTTTCCTGAATATATTCAGGAAAAAACGCATACGCCCTTTTTGGCCAACCAAGCAACCTGGGAGAGCAAATCAGCACTACAAAGAAATCTCTCGCCCCCCCCCCCGGGGCAAAAGGGCCAGGCGAAAAAAGTCTAAAAACCAGAAAGGCAGGACAGCCCACGGAGTCAAGGGAGCCTTGTTAAGCTGATGGGCGGGATGTCAATGGCCAACAGCCAATCTTCACAAGTGTATCCTCTTTCCCAAACCATGTAAAACACAGAACCACAGAGCATAGGGCACTTCCACACATGGGCGTTGACCTTGGGAAAATGAAAAAATCAACCAGACACAGGGACCCCAAAGTTGAGGGCTGCTGTCTTGACAAGAACCTCCACTCCGGTACACGTTTCATATCCCAGGAAAGAGCCAAGTGGACAAAGACGAGTGGACAAGTGGACAAAGACAAGTGGACAAGTGGACAAGTGGTGCTACGTAGGTCCAATGGAGTGTCACTCAGCCATGAAATCCACGTCATGAGGCTGGTAGCAGCATCCTGAGTGGATTTAGGTACGATCATCCTCAGTGAAATAAGTCCCACAAAAAAAGAAACTTATGATATCACTTATCGAGGGAATGTAAAAATCGCTCCCCATGAACGGAATCCCCAAGCAGAACAGAGTCACGCTTTTAGAAAACACACTTATGCCTGCTTCAGGGGAAAGGTGAGGTGCGGTGACGCATAAAACTCGAGTTTGAAATGAGCACAGATACCCTTCCGAAAACCGAATATGGAATGGACACGACCTACTCCTTGCTCAATCAACTGGACTCACCAGACCCTGTTCATCGCACAAGTATCTATCCGACTAGTAAGCATCTTAAAAGCTAAGTCTTGATATCTCTGTGTAAGTGCATCAAGTGTGTGTAAAGCGGCCTAAAACCAGCAGGGAAAATCAGCTCAGACCCATTCTGAGGATACATTTCCAACACAAAGAAGAAACAAGCAGGGCAAAACAGAGAGAAATTCTTCCAAAATGCGTTCAGGGACTGGCATGCAACCAGGATTGACCACATCTACAGCCCCAGCGGCAGAAGACATAAGGCTGGACACTCTTGGGGCTGAGACGATTGGTGAGGTTGGGAAAGCAAATGCAGACCCTTGAAAGGAATCCTGCGTGCTCCCCATTCCATGGCTCCCAACTCTCCAGGTTCAACGCAATCTTCCGACAGCGAAAGCACTCATTGGAAACCCAGCGGATGCTACACCGTGGGATCGGGAAAGCTTTCTGAAACTCACCTCAGTTTTCCTCTCCTGGTGCTCGTGTTCTCCATTCAGGCCCCCTTACTAACAATCTCCCCACTTGGAGACTCGGCGCCTTTCCATGCCTCTTTCGTACCGTCTGCAATTTGTCCGCAGGATGAACTGCAAGAGGGGGAACCAATGAGAGACTCGCTGGAGGTGTTTGGTCGGGCACATGTCACTCTCATTTCCCATCACGAAGAAGAATTCACCAGCGGTTCAGCCTGCCACCGCGGATCGACAATAGGGCATGAAGCCATCCAGCCGTGTTGCGTCCCACTCACAAAAAAGCGACTTGGGAAATGGAGCTCAGGGGCCCTGCACTTCCCAAACCTGCAGAGTTCTAAACGATAACTATCGCCCCAAAATATATTGAGGTCAGGCTACGAAGAGGCGCTGAACGCAAGGCAGAACTGCAGGAAACGGATGTCAACGGGTACATCGGAATGGCCCCGATAGCACATGAAAAGCGCCAGAACGTGGACAATGATGCGGTTGGCCAAAAAGGGCGTATGCGTTTTTTCCTGAATATATTCAGGAAAAAACGCATACGCCCTTTTTGGCCAACCAAGCAACCTGGGAGAGCAAATCAGCACTACAAAGAAATCTCTCGCCCCCCCCCCCCGGGGCAAAAGGGCCAGGCGAAAAAAGTCTAAAAACCAGAAAGGCAGGACAGGCCACGGAGTCAAGGGAGCCTTGTTAAGCTGATGGGCGGGATGTCAATGGCCAACAGCCAATCTTCACAAGTGTATCCTCTTTCCCAAACCATGTAAAACACAGAACCACAGAGCATAGGGCACTTCCACACATGGGCGTTGACCTTGGGAAAATGAAAAAATCAACCAGACACAGGGACCCCAAAGTTGAGGGCTGCTGTCTTGACAAGAACCTCCACTCCGGTACACGTTTCATATCCCAGGAAAGAGCCAAGTGGACAAAGACGAGTGGACAAGTGGACAAAGACAAGTGGACAAGTGGACAAGTGGTGCTACGTAGGTCCAATAGAGTGTCACTCAGCCATGAAATCCACGTCATGAGGCTGGTAGCAGCATCCTGAGTGGATTTAGGTACGATCATCCTCAGTGAAATAAGTCCCACAAAAAAAGAAACTTATGATATCACTTATCGAGGGAATGTAAAAATCGCTCCCCATGAACGGAATCCCCAAACAGAACAGAGTCACGCTTTTAGAAAACACACTTATGCCTGCTTCAGGGGAAAGGTGAGGTGCGGTGACGCATAAAACTCGAGTTTGAAATGAGCACAGATACCCTTCCGAAAACCGAATATGGAATGGACACGACCTACTCCTTGCTCAATCAACTGGACTCACCAGACCCTGTTCATCGCACAAGTATCTATCCGACTAGTAAGCATCTTAAAAGCTAAGTCTTGATATCTCTGTGTAAGTGCATCAAGTGTGTGTAAAGCGGCCTAAAACCAGCAGGGAAAATCAGCTCAGACCCATTCTGAGGATACATTTCCAACACAAAGAAGAAACAAGCAGGGCAAAACAGAGAGAAATTCTTCCAAAATGCGATCAGGGACTGGCATGCAACCAGGATTGACCACATCTACAGCCCCAGCGGCAGAAGACATAAGGCTGGACACTCTTGGGGCTGAGACGATTGGTGAGGTTGGGAAAGCAAATGCAGACCCTTGAAAGGAATCCTGCGTGCTCCCCATTCCATGGCTCCCAACTCTCCAGGTTCAACGCAATCTTCCGACACCGAAAGCACTCATTGGAAACCCAGCGGATGCTACACCGTGGGATCGGGAAAGCTTTCTGAAACTCACCTCAGTTTTCCTCTCCTGGTGCTCGTGTTCTCCATTCAGGCCCCCTTACTAACAATCTCCCCACTTGGAGACTCGGCGCCTTTCCATGCCTCTTTCGTACCGTCTGCAATTTGTCCGCAGGATGAACTGCAAGAGGGGGAACCAATGAGAGACTCGCTGGAGGTGTTTGGTCGGGCACATGTCACTCTCATTTCCCATCACGAAGAAGAATTCACCAGCGGTTCAGCCTGCAACCGCGGATCGACAATAGGGCGTGAAGCCATCCAGCCGTGTTGCGTCCCACTCACAAAAAAGCGACTTGGGAAATGGAGCTCAGGGGCCCTGCACTTCCCAAACCTGCAGAGTTCTAAACGATAACTATCGCCCCAAAATATATTGAGGTCAGGCTACGAAGAGGCGCTGAACGCAAGGCAGAACTGCAGGAAACGGATGTCAACGGGTACATCGGAATGGCCCCGATAGCACATGAAAAGCGCCAGAACGTGGACAATGATGCGGTTGGCCAAAAAGGGCGTATGCGTTTTTTCCTGAATATATTCAGGAAAAAACGCATACGCCCTTTTTGGCCAACCAAGCAACCTGGGAGAGCAAATCAGCACTACAAAGAAATCTCTCGCCCCCCCCCCCCCCGGGGCAAAAGGGCCAGGCGAAAAAAGTCTAAAAACCAGAAAGGCAGGACAGGCCACGGAGTCAAGGGAGCCTTGTTAAGCTGATGGGCGGGATGTCAATGGCCAACAGCCAATCTTCACAAGTGTATCCTCTTTCCCAAACCATGTAAAACACAGAACCACAGAGCATAGGGCACTTCCACACATGGGCGTTGACCTTGGGAAAATGAAAAAATCAACCAGACACAGGGACCCCAAAGTTGAGGGCTGCTGTCTTGACAAGAACCTCCACTCCGGTACACGTTTCATATCCCAGGAAAGAGCCAAGTGGACAAAGACGAGTGGACAAGTGGACAAAGACAAGTGGACAAGTGGACAAGTGGTGCTACGTAGGTCCAATGGAGTGTCACTCAGCCATGAAATCCACGTCATGAGGCTGGTAGCAGCATCCTGAGTGGATTTAGGTACGATCATCCTCAGTGAAATAAGTCCCACAAAAAAAGAAACTTATGATATCACTTATCGAGGGAATGTAAAAATCGCTCCCCATGAACGGAATCCCCAAGCAGAACAGAGTCACGCTTTTAGAAAACACACTTATGCCTGCTTCAGGGGAAAGGTGAGGTGCGGTGACGCATAAAACTCGAGTTTGAAATGAGCACAGATACCCTTCCGAAAACCGAATATGGAATGGACACGACCTACTCCTTGCTCAATCAACTGGACTCACCAGACCCTGTTCATCGCACAAGTATCTATCCGACTAGTAAGCATCTTAAAAGCTAAGTCTTGATATCTCTGTGTAAGTGCATCAAGTGTGTGTAAAGCGGCCTAAAACCAGCAGGGAAAATCAGCTCAGACCCATTCTGAGGATACATTTCCAACACAAAGAAGAAACAAGCAGGGCAAAACAGAGAGAAATTCTTCCAAAATGCGTTCAGGGACTGGCATGCAACCAGGATTGACCACATCTACAGCCCCAGCGGCAGAAGACATAAGGCTGGACACTCTTGGGGCTGAGACGATTGGTGAGGTTGGGAAAGCAAATGCAGACCCTTGAAAGGAATCCTGCGTGCTCCCCATTCCATGGCTCCCAACTCTCCAGGTTCAACGCAATCTTCCGACAGCGAAAGCACTCATTGGAAACCCAGCGGATGCTACACCGTGGGATCGGGAAAGCTTTCTGAAACTCACCTCAGTTTTCCTCTCCTGGTGCTCGTGTTCTCCATTCAGGCCCCCTTACTAACAATCTCCCCACTTGGAGACTCGGCGCCTTTCCATGCCTCTTTCGTACCGTCTGCAATTTGTCCGCAGGATGAACTGCAAGAGGGGGAACCAATGAGAGACTCGCTGGAGGTGTTTGGTCGGGCACATGTCACTCTCATTTCCCATCACGAAGAAGAATTCACCAGCGGTTCAGCCTGCCACCGCGGATCGACAATAGGGCGTGAAGCCATCCAGCCGTGTTGCGTCCCACTCACAAAAAAGCGACTTGGGAAATGGAGCTCAGGGGCCCTGCACTTCCCAAACCTGCAGAGTTCTAAACGATAACTATCGCCCCAAAATATATTGAGGTCAGGCTACGAAGAGGCGCTGAACGCAAGGCAGAACTGCAGGAAACGGATGTCAACGGGTACATCGGAATGGCCCCGATAGCACATGAAAAGCGCCAGAACGTGGACAATGATGCGGTTGGCCAAAAAGGGCGTATGCGTTTTTTCCTGAATATATTCAGGAAAAAACGCATACGCCCTTTTTGGCCAACCAAGCAACCTGGGAGAGCAAATCAGCACTACAAAGAAATCTCTCGCCCCCCCCCCCCCCGGGGCAAAAGGGCCAGGCGAAAAAAGTCTAAAAACCAGAAAGGCAGGACAGGCCACGGAGTCAAGGGAGCCTTGTTAAGCTGATGGGCGGGATGTCAATGGCCAACAGCCAATCTTCACAAGTGTATCCTCTTTCCCAAACCATGTAAAACACAGAACCACAGAGCATAGGGCACTTCCACACATGGGCGTTGACCTTGGGAAAATGAAAAAATCAACCAGACACAGGGACCCCAAAGTTGAGGGCTGCTGTCTTGACAAGAACCTCCACTCCGGTACACGTTTCATATCCCAGGAAAGAGCCAAGTGGACAAAGACGAGTGGACAAGTGGACAAAGACAAGTGGACAAGTGGTGCTACGTAGGTCCAATGGAGTGTCACTCAGCCATGAAATCCACGTCATGAGGCTGGTAGCAGCATCCTGAGTGGATTTAGGTACGATCATCCTCAGTGAAATAAGTCCCACAAAAAAAGAAACTTATGATATCACTTATCGAGGGAATGTAAAAATCGCTCCCCATGAACGGAATCCCCAAACAGAACAGAGTCACGCTTTTAGAAAACACACTTATGCCTGCTTCAGGGGAAAGGTGAGGTGCGGTGACGCATAAAACTCGAGTTTGAAATGAGCACAGATACCCTTCCGAAAACCGAATATGGAATGGACACGACCTACTCCTTGCTCAATCAACTGGACTCACCAGACCCTGTTCATCGCACAAGTATCTATCCGACTAGTAAGCATCTTAAAAGCTAAGTCTTGATATCTCTGTGTAAGTGCATCAAGTGTGTGTAAAGCGGCCTAAAACCAGCAGGGAAAATCAGCTCAGACCCATTCTGAGGATACATTTCCAACACAAAGAAGAAACAAGCAGGGCAAAACAGAGAGAAATTCTTCCAAAATGCGATCAGGGACTGGCATGCAACCAGGATTGACCACATCTACAGCCCCAGCGGCAGAAGACATAAGGCTGGACACTCTTGGGGCTGAGACGATTGGTGAGGTTGGGAAAGCAAATGCAGACCCTTGAAAGGAATCCTGCGTGCTCCCCATTCCATGGCTCCCAACTCTCCAGGTTCAACGCAATCTTCCGACAGCGAAAGCACTCATTGGAAACCCAGCGGATGCTACACCGTGGGATCGGGAAAGCTTTCTGAAACTCACCTCAGTTTTCCTCTCCTGGTGCTCGTGTTCTCCATTCAGGCCCCCTTACTAACAATCTCCCCACTTGGAGACTCGGCGCCTTTCCATGCCTCTTTCGTACCGTCTGCAATTTGTCCGCAGGATGAACTGCAAGAGGGGGAACCAATGAGAGACTCGCTGGAGGTGTTTGGTCGGGCACATGTCACTCTCATTTCCCATCACGAAGAAGAATTCACCAGCGGTTCAGCCTGCAACCGCGGATCGACAATAGGGCGTGAAGCCATCCAGCCGTGTTGCGTCCCACTCACAAAAAAGCGACTTGGGAAATGGAGCTCAGGGGCCCTGCACTTCCCAAACCTGCAGAGTTCTAAACGATAACTATCGCCCCAAAATATATTGAGGTCAGGCTACGAAGAGGCGCTGAACGCAAGGCAGAACTGCAGGAAACGGATGTCAACGGGTACATCGGAATGGCCCCGATAGCACATGAAAAGCGCCAGAACGTGGACAATGATGCGGTTGGCCAAAAAGGGCGTATGCGTTTTTTCCTGAATATATTCAGGAAAAAACGCATACGCCCTTTTTGGCCAACCAAGCAACCTGGGAGAGCAAATCAGCACTACAAAGAAATCTCTCGCCCCCCCCCCCCCGGGGCAAAAGGGCCAGGCGAAAAAAGTCTAAAAACCAGAAAGGCAGGACAGGCCACGGAGTCAAGGGAGCCTTGTTAAGCTGATGGGCGGGATGTCAATGGCCAACAGCCAATCTTCACAAGTGTATCCTCTTTCCCAAACCATGTAAAACACAGAACCACAGAGCATAGGGCACTTCCACACATGGGCGTTGACCTTGGGAAAATGAAAAAATCAACCAGACACAGGGACCCCAAAGTTGAGGGCTGCTGTCTTGACAAGAACCTCCACTCCGGTACACGTTTCATATCCCAGGAAAGAGCCAAGTGGACAAAGACGAGTGGACAAGTGGACAAAGACAAGTGGACAAGTGGACAAGTGGTGCTACGTAGGTCCAATGGAGTGTCACTCAGCCATGAAATCCACGTCATGAGGCTGGTAGCAGCATCCTGAGTGGATTTAGGTACGATCATCCTCAGTGAAATAAGTCCCACAAAAAAAGAAACTTATGATATCACTTATCGAGGGAATGTAAAAATCGCTCCCCATGAACGGAATCCCCAAGCAGAACAGAGTCACGCTTTTAGAAAACACACTTATGCCTGCTTCAGGGGAAAGGTGAGGTGCGGTGACGCATAAAACTCGAGTTTGAAATGAGCACAGATACCCTTCCGAAAACCGAATATGGAATGGACACGACCTACTCCTTGCTCAATCAACTGGACTCACCAGACCCTGTTCATCGCACAAGTATCTATCCGACTAGTAAGCATCTTAAAAGCTAAGTCTTGATATCTCTGTGTAAGTGCATCAAGTGTGTGTAAAGCGGCCTAAAACCAGCAGGGAAAATCAGCTCAGACCCATTCTGAGGATACATTTCCAACACAAAGAAGAAACAAGCAGGGCAAAACAGAGAGAAATTCTTCCAAAATGCGTTCAGGGACTGGCATGCAACCAGGATTGACCACATCTACAGCCCCAGCGGCAGAAGACATAAGGCTGGACACTCTTGGGGCTGAGACGATTGGTGAGGTTGGGAAAGCAAATGCAGACCCTTGAAAGGAATCCTGCGTGCTCCCCATTCCATGGCTCCCAACTCTCCAGGTTCAACGCAATCTTCCGACAGCGAAAGCACTCATTGGAAACCCAGCGGATGCTACACCGTGGGATCGGGAAAGCTTTCTGAAACTCACCTCAGTTTTCCTCTCCTGGTGCTCGTGTTCTCCATTCAGGCCCCCTTACTAACAATCTCCCCACTTGGAGACTCGGCGCCTTTCCATGCCTCTTTCGTACCGTCTGCAATTTGTCCGCAGGATGAACTGCAAGAGGGGGAACCAATGAGAGACTCGCTGGAGGTGTTTGGTCGGGCACATGTCACTCTCATTTCCCATCACGAAGAAGAATTCACCAGCGGTTCAGCCTGCCACCGCGGATCGACAATAGGGCGTGAAGCCATCCAGCCGTGTTGCGTCCCACTCACAAAAAAGCGACTTGGGAAATGGAGCTCAGGGGCCCTGCACTTCCCAAACCTGCAGAGTTCTAAACGATAACTATCGCCCCAAAATATATTGAGGTCAGGCTACGAAGAGGCGCTGAACGCAAGGCAGAACTGCAGGAAACGGATGTCAACGGGTACATCGGAATGGCCCCGATAGCACATGAAAAGCGCCAGAACGTGGACAATGATGCGGTTGGCCAAAAAGGGCGTATGCGTTTTTTCCTGAATATATTCAGGAAAAAACGCATACGCCCTTTTTGGCCAACCAAGCAACCTGGGAGAGCAAATCAGCACTACAAAGAAATCTCTCGGCCCCCCCCCCCCCCCCCCGGGGCAAAAGGGCCAGGCGAAAAAAGTCTAAAAACCAGAAAGGCAGGACAGGCCACGGAGTCAAGGGAGCCTTGTTAAGCTGATGGGCCGGATGTCAATGGCCAACAGCCAATCTTCACAAGTGTATCCTCTTTCCCAAACCATGTAAAACACAGAACCACAGAGCATAGGGCACTTCCACACATGGGCGTTGACCTTGGGAAAATGAAAAAATCAACCAGACACAGGGACCCCAAAGTTGAGGGCTGCTGTCTTGACAAGAACCTCCACTCCGGTACACGTTTCATATCCCAGGAAAGAGCCAAGTGGACAAAGACGAGTGGACAAGTGGACAAAGACAAGTGGACAAGTGGTGCTACGTAGGTCCAATGGAGTGTCACTCAGCCATGAAATCCACGTCATGAGGCTGGTAGCAGCATCCTGAGTGGATTTAGGTACGATCATCCTCAGTGAAATAAGTCCCACAAAAAAAGAAACTTATGATATCACTTATCGAGGGAATGTAAAAATCGCTCCCCATGAACGGAATCCCCAAACAGAACAGAGTCACGCTTTTAGAAAACACACTTATGCCTGCTTCAGGGGAAAGGTGAGGTGCGGTGACGCATAAAACTCGAGTTTGAAATGAGCACAGATACCCTTCCGAAAACCGAATATGGAATGGACACGACCTACTCCTTGCTCAATCAACTGGACTCACCAGACCCTGTTCATCGCACAAGTATCTATCCGACTAGTAAGCATCTTAAAAGCTAAGTCTTGATATCTCTGTGTAAGTGCATCAAGTGTGTGTAAAGCGGCCTAAAACCAGCAGGGAAAATCAGCTCAGACCCATTCTGAGGATACATTTCCAACACAAAGAAGAAACAAGCAGGGCAAAACAGAGAGAAATTCTTCCAAAATGCGTTCAGGGACTGGCATGCAACCAGGATTGACCACATCTACAGCCCCAGCGGCAGAAGACATAAGGCTGGACACTCTTGGGGCTGAGACGATTGGTGAGGTTGGGAAAGCAAATGCAGACCCTTGAAAGGAATCCTGCGTGCTCCCCATTCCATGGCTCCCAACTCTCCAGGTTCAACGCAATCTTCCGACAGCGAAAGCACTCATTGGAAACCCAGCGGATGCTACACCGTGGGATCGGGAAAGCTATCTGAAACTCACCTCAGTTTTCCTCTCCTGGTGCTCGTGTTCTCCATTCAGGCCCCCTTACTAACAATCTCCCCACTTGGAGACTCGGCGCCTTTCCATGCCTCTTTCGTACCGTCTGCAATTTGTCCGCAGGATGAACTGCAAGAGGGGGAACCAATGAGAGACTCGCTGGAGGTGTTTGGTCGGGCACATGTCACTCTCATTTCCCATCACGAAGAAGAATTCACCAGCGGTTCAGCCTGCAACCGCGGATCGACAATAGGGCGTGAAGCCATCCAGCCGTGTTGCGTCCCACTCACAAAAAAGCGACTTGGGAAATGGAGCTCAGGGGCCCTGCACTTCCCAAACCTGCAGAGTTCTAAACGATAACTATCGCCCCAAAATATATTGAGGTCAGGCTACGAAGAGGCGCTGAACGCAAGGCAGAACTGCAGGAAACGGATGTCAACGGGTACATCGGAATGGCCCCGATAGCACATGAAAAGCGCCAGAACGTGGACAATGATGCGGTTGGCCAAAAAGGGCGTATGCGTTTTTTCCTGAATATATTCAGGAAAAAACGCATACGCCCTTTTTGGCCAACCAAGCAACCTGGGAGAGCAAATCAGCACTACAAAGAAATCTCTCGCCCCCCCCCCGGGGCAAAAGGGCCAGGCGAAAAAAGTCTAAAAACCAGAAAGGCAGGACAGCCCACGGAGTCAAGGGAGCCTTGTTAAGCTGATGGGCGGGATGTCAATGGCCAACAGCCAATCTTCACAAGTGTATCCTCTTTCCCAAACCATGTAAAACACAGAACCACAGAGCATAGGGCACTTCCACACATGGGCGTTGACCTTGGGAAAATCAAAAAATCAACGAGACACAGGGACCCCAAAGTTGAGGGCTGCTGTCTTGACAAGAACCTCCACTCCGGTACACGTTTCATATCCCAGGAAAGAGCCAAGTGGACAAAGACGAGTGGACAAGTGGACAAAGACAAGTGGACAAGTGGACAAGTGGTGCTACGTAGGTCCAATAGAGTGTCACTCAGCCATGAAATCCACGTCATGAGGCTGGTAGCAGCATCCTGAGTGGATTTAGGTACGATCATCCTCAGTGAAATAAGTCCCACAAAAAAAGAAACTTATGATATCACTTATCGAGGGAATGTAAAAATCGCTCCCCATGAACGGAATCCCCAAACAGAACAGAGTCACGCTTTTAGAAAACACACTTATGCCTGCTTCAGGGGAAAGGTGAGGTGCGGTGACGCATAAAACTCGAGTTTGAAATGAGCACAGATACCCTTCCGAAAACCGAATATGGAATGGACACGACCTACTCCTTGCTCAATCAACTGGACTCACCAGACCCTGTTCATCGCACAAGTATCTATCCGACTAGTAAGCATCTTAAAAGCTAAGTCTTGATATCTCTGTGTAAGTGCATCAAGGGTGTGTAAAGCGGCCTAAAACCAGCAGGGAAAATCAGCTCAGACCCATTCTGAGGATACATTTCCAACACAAAGAAGAAACAAGCAGGGCAAAACAGAGAGAAATTCTTCCAAAATGCGTTCAGGGACTGGCATGCAACCAGGATTGACCACATCTACAGCCCCAGCGGCAGAAGACATAAGGCTGGACACTCTTGGGGCTGAGACGATTGGTGAGGTTGGGAAAGCAAATGCAGACCCTTGAAAGGAATCCTGCGTGCTCCCCATTCCATGGCTCCCAACTCTCCAGGTTCAACGCAATCTTCCGACAGCGAAAGCACTCATTGGAAACCCAGCGGATGCTACACCGTGGGATCGGGAAAGCTTTCTGAAACTCACCTCAGTTTTCCTCTCCTGGTGCTCGTGTTCTCCATTCAGGCCCCCTTACTAACAATCTCCCCACTTGGAGACTCGGCGCCTTTCCATGCCTCTTTCGTACCGTCTGCAATTTGTCCGCAGGATGAACTGCAAGAGGGGGAACCAATGAGAGACTCGCTGGAGGTGTTTGGTCGGGCACATGTCACTCTCATTTCCCATCACGAAGAAGAATTCACCAGCGGTTCAGCCTGCAACCGCGGATCGACAATAGGGCGTGAAGCCATCCAGCCGTGTTGCGTCCCACTCACAAAAAAGCGACTTGGGAAATGGAGCTCAGGGGCCCTGCACTTCCCAAACCTGCAGAGTTCTAAACGATAACTATCGCCCCAAAATATATTGAGGTCAGGCTACGAAGAGGCGCTGAACGCAAGGCAGAACTGCAGGAAACGGATGTCAACGGGTACATCGGAATGGCCCCGATAGCACATGAAAAGCGCCAGAACGTGGACAATGATGCGGTTGGCCAAAAAGGGCGTATGCGTTTTTTCCTGAATATATTCAGGAAAAAACGCATACGCCCTTTTTGGCCAACCAAGCAACCTGGGAGAGCAAATCAGCACTACAAAGAAATCTCTCGCCCCCCCCCCCCCGGGGCAAAAGGGCCAGGCGAAAAAAGTCTAAAAACCAGAAAGGCAGGACAGCCCACGGAGTCAAGGGAGCCTTGTTAAGCTGATGGGCGGGATGTCAATGGCCAACAGCCAATCTTCACAAGTGTATCCTCTTTCCCAAACCATGTAAAACACAGAACCACAGAGCATAGGGCACTTCCACACATGGGCGTTGACCTTGGGAAAATGAAAAAATCAACCAGACACAGGGACCCCAAAGTTGAGGGCTGCTGTCTTGACAAGAACCTCCACTCCGGTACACGTTTCATATCCCAGGAAAGAGCCAAGTGGACAAAGACGAGTGGACAAGTGGACAAAGACAAGTGGACAAGTGGACAAGTGGTGCTACGTAGGTCCAATGGAGTGTCACTCAGCCATGAAATCCACGTCATGAGGCTGGTAGCAGCATCCTGAGTGGATTTAGGTACGATCATCCTCAGTGAAATAAGTCCCACAAAAAAAGAAACTTATGATATCACTTATCGAGGGAATGTAAAAATCGCTCCCCATGAACGGAATCCCCAAGCAGAACAGAGTCACGCTTTTAGAAAACACACTTATGCCTGCTTCAGGGGAAAGGTGAGGTGCGGTGACGCATAAAACTCGAGTTTGAAATGAGCACAGATACCCTTCCGAAAACCGAATATGGAATGGACACGACCTACTCCTTGCTCAATCAACTGGACTCACCAGACCCTGTTCATCGCACAAGTATCTATCCGACTAGTAAGCATCTTAAAAGCTAAGTCTTGATATCTCTGTGTAAGTGCATCAAGTGTGTGTAAAGCGGCCTAAAACCAGCAGGGAAAATCAGCTCAGACCCATTCTGAGGATACATTTCCAACACAAAGAAGAAACAAGCAGGGCAAAACAGAGAGAAATTCTTCCAAAATGCGTTCAGGGACTGGCATGCAACCAGGATTGACCACATCTACAGCCCCAGCGGCAGAAGACATAAGGCTGGACACTCTTGGGGCTGAGACGATTGGTGAGGTTGGGAAAGCAAATGCAGACCCTTGAAAGGAATCCTGCGTGCTCCCCATTCCATGGCTCCCAACTCTCCAGGTTCAACGCAATCTTCCGACAGCGAAAGCACTCATTGGAAACCCAGCGGATGCTACACCGTGGGATCGGGAAAGCTTTCTGAAACTCACCTCAGTTTTCCTCTCCTGGTGCTCGTGTTCTCCATTCAGGCCCCCTTACTAACAATCTCCCCACTTGGAGACTCGGCGCCTTTCCATGCCTCTTTCGTACCGTCTGCAATTTGTCCGCAGGATGAACTGCAAGAGGGGGAACCAATGAGAGACTCGCTGGAGGTGTTTGGTCGGGCACATGTCACTCTCATTTCCCATCACGAAGAAGAATTCACCAGCGGTTCAGCCTGCCACCGCGGATCGACAATAGGGCGTGAAGCCATCCAGCCGTGTTGCGTCCCACTCACAAAAAAGCGACTTGGGAAATGGAGCTCAGGGGCCCTGCACTTCCCAAACCTGCAGAGTTCTAAATGATAACTATCGCCCCAAAATATATTGAGGTCAGGCTACGAAGAGGCGCTGAACGCAAGGCAGAACTGCAGGAAACGGATGTCAACGGGTACATCGGAATGGCCCCGATAGCACATGAAAAGCGCCAGAACGTGGACAATGATGCGGTTGGCCAAAAAGGGCGTATGCGTTTTTTCCTGAATATATTCAGGAAAAAACGCATACGCCCTTTTTGGCCAACCAAGCAACCTGGGAGAGCAAATCAGCACTACAAAGAAATCTCTCGCCCCCCCCCCCCCGGGGCAAAAGGGCCAGGCGAAAAAAGTCTAAAAACCAGAAAGGCAGGACAGGCCACGGAGTCAAGGGAGCCTTGTTAAGCTGATGGGCGGGATGTCAATGGCCAACAGCCAATCTTCACAAGTGTATCCTCTTTCCCAAACCATGTAAAACACAGAACCACAGAGCATAGGGCACTTCCACACATGGGCGTTGACCTTGGGAAAATGAAAAAATCAACCAGACACAGGGACCCCAAAGTTGAGGGCTGCTGTCTTGACAAGAACCTCCACTCCGGTACACGTTTCATATCCCAGGAAAGAGCCAAGTGGACAAAGACGAGTGGACAAGTGGACAAAGACAAGTGGACAAGAGGACAAGTGGTGCTACGTAGGTCCAATAGAGTGTCACTCAGCCATGAAATCCACGTCATGAGGCTGGTAGCAGCATCCTGAGTGGATTTAGGTACGATCATCCTCAGTGAAATAAGTCCCACAAAAAAAGAAACTTATGATATCACTTATCGAGGGAATGTAAAAATCGCTCCCCATGAACGGAATCCCCAAACAGAACAGAGTCACGCTTTTAGAAAACACACTTATGCCTGCTTCAGGGGAAAGGTGAGGTGCGGTGACGCATAAAACTCGAGTTTGAAATGAGCACAGATACCCTTCCGAAAACCGAATATGGAATGGACACGACCTACTCCTTGCTCAATCAACTGGACTCACCAGACCCTGTTCATCGCACAAGTATCTATCCGACTAGTAAGCATCTTAAAAGCTAAGTCTTGATATCTCTGTGTAAGTGCATCAAGTGTGTGTAAAGCGGCCTAAAACCAGCAGGGAAAATCAGCTCAGACCCATTCTGAGGATACATTTCCAACACAAAGAAGAAACAAGCAGGGCAAAACAGAGAGAAATTCTTCCAAAATGCGATCAGGGACTGGCATGCAACCAGGATTGACCACATCTACAGCCCCAGCGGCAGAAGACATAAGGCTGGACACTCTTGGGGCTGAGACGATTGGTGAGGTTGGGAAAGCAAATGCAGACCCTTGAAAGGAATCCTGCGTGCTCCCCATTCCATGGCTCCCAACTCTCCAGGTTCAACGCAATCTTCCGACAGCGAAAGCACTCATTGGAAACCCAGCGGATGCTACACCGTGGGATCGGGAAAGCTTTCTGAAACTCACCTCAGTTTTCCTCTCCTGGTGCTCGTGTTCTCCATTCAGGCCCCCTTACTAACAATCTCCCCACTTGGAGACTCGGCGCCTTTCCATGCCTCTTTCGTACCGTCTGCAATTTGTCCGCAGGATGAACTGCAAGAGGGGGAACCAATGAGAGACTCGCTGGAGGTGTTTGGTCGGGCACATGTCACTCTCATTTCCCATCACGAAGAAGAATTCACCAGCGGTTCAGCCTGCCACCGCGGATCGACAATAGGGCGTGAAGCCATCCAGCCGTGTTGCGTCCCACTCACAAAAAAGCGACTTGGGAAATGGAGCTCAGGGGCCCTGCACTTCCCAAACCTGCAGAGTTCTAAACGATAACTATCGCCCCAAAATATATTGAGGTCAGGCTACGAAGAGGCGCTGAACGCAAGGCAGAACTGCAGGAAACGGATGTCAACGGGTACATCGGAATGGCCCCGATAGCACATGAAAAGCGCCAGAACGTGGACAATGATGCGGTTGGCCAAAAAGGGCGTATGCGTTTTTTCCTGAATATATTCAGGAAAAAACGCATACGCCCTTTTTGGCCAACCAAGCAACCTGGGAGAGCAAATCAGCACTACAAAGAAATCTCTCGCCCCCCCCCCCCGGGGCAAAAGGGCCAGGCGAAAAAAGTCTAAAAACCAGAAAGGCAGGACAGGCCACGGAGTCAAGGGAGCCTTGTTAAGCTGATGGGCGGGATGTCAATGGCCAACAGCCAATCTTCACAAGTGTATCCTCTTTCCCAAACCATGTAAAACACAGAACCACAGAGCATAGGGCACTTCCACACATGGGCGTTGACCTTGGGAAAATGAAAAAATCAACCAGACACAGGGACCCCAAAGTTGAGGGCTGCTGTCTTGACAAGAACCTCCACTCCGGTACACGTTTCATATCCCAGGAAAGAGCCAAGTGGACAAAGACGAGTGGACAAGTGGACAAAGACAAGTGGACAAGTGGACAAGTGGTGCTACGTAGGTCCAATAGAGTGTCACTCAGCCATGAAATCCACGTCATGAGGCTGGTAGCAGCATCCTGAGTGGATTTAGGTACGATCATCCTCAGTGAAATAAGTCCCACAAAAAAAGAAACTTATGATATCACTTATCGAGGGAATGTAAAAATCGCTCCCCATGAACGGAATCCCCAAACAGAACAGAGTCACGCTTTTAGAAAACACACTTATGCCTGCTTCAGGGGAAAGGTGAGGTGCGGTGACGCATAAAACTCGAGTTTGAAATGAGCACAGATACCCTTCCGAAAACCGAATATGGAATGGACACGACCTACTCCTTGCTCAATCAACTGGACTCACCAGACCCTGTTCATCGCACAAGTATCTATCCGACTAGTAAGCATCTTAAAAGCTAAGTCTTGATATCTCTGTGTAAGTGCATCAAGTGTGTGTAAAGCGGCCTAAAACCAGCAGGGAAAATCAGCTCAGACCCATTCTGAGGATACATTTCCAACACAAAGAAGAAACAAGCAGGGCAAAACAGAGAGAAATTCTTCCAAAATGCGATCAGGGACTGGCATGCAACCAGGATTGACCACATCTACAGCCCCAGCGGCAGAAGACATAAGGCTGGACACTCTTGGGGCTGAGACGATTGGTGAGGTTGGGAAAGCAAATGCAGACCCTTGAAAGGAATCCTGCGTGCTCCCCATTCCATGGCTCCCAACTCTCCAGGTTCAACGCAATCTTCCGACAGCGAAAGCACTCATTGGAAACCCAGCGGATGCTACACCGTGGGATCGGGAAAGCTTTCTGAAACTCACCTCAGTTTTCCTCTCCTGGTGCTCGTGTTCTCCATTCAGGCCCCCTTACTAACAATCTCCCCACTTGGAGACTCGGCGCCTTTCCATGCCTCTTTCGTACCGTCTGCAATTTGTCCGCAGGATGAACTGCAAGAGGGGGAACCAATGAGAGACTCGCTGGAGGTGTTTGGTCGGGCACATGTCACTCTCATTTCCCATCACGAAGAAGAATTCACCAGCGGTTCAGCCTGCCACCGCGGATCGACAATAGGGCGTGAAGCCATCCAGCCGTGTTGCGTCCCACTCACAAAAAAGCGACTTGGGAAATGGAGCTCAGGGGCCCTGCACTTCCCAAACCTGCAGAGTTCTAAACGATAACTATCGCCCCAAAATATATTGAGGTCAGGCTACGAAGAGGCGCTGAACGCAAGGCAGAACTGCAGGAAACGGATGTCAACGGGTACATCGGAATGGCCCCGATAGCACATGAAAAGCGCCAGAACGTGGACAATGATGCGGTTGGCCAAAAAGGGCGTATGCGTTTTTTCCTGAATATATTCAGGAAAAAACGCATACGCCCTTTTTGGCCAACCAAGCAACCTGGGAGAGCAAATCAGCACTACAAAGAAATCTCTCGCCCCCCCCCCCCGGGGCAAAAGGGCCAGGCGAAAAAAGTCTAAAAACCAGAAAGGCAGGACAGGCCACGGAGTCAAGGGAGCCTTGTTAAGCTGATGGGCGGGATGTCAATGGCCAACAGCCAATCTTCACAAGTGTATCCTCTTTCCCAAACCATGTAAAACACAGAACCACAGAGCATAGGGCACTTCCACACATGGGCGTTGACCTTGGGAAAATGAAAAAATCAACCAGACACAGGGACCCCAAAGTTGAGGGCTGCTGTCTTGACAAGAACCTCCACTCCGGTACACGTTTCATATCCCAGGAAAGAGCCAAGTGGACAAAGACGAGTGGACAAGTGGACAAAGACAAGTGGACAAGTGGTGCTACGTAGGTCCAATAGAGTGTCACTCAGCCATGAAATCCACGTCATGAGGCTGGTAGCAGCATCCTGAGTGGATTTAGGTACGATCATCCTCAGTGAAATAAGTCCCACAAAAAAAGAAACTTATGATATCACTTATCGAGGGAATGTAAAAATCGCTCCCCATGAACGGAATCCCCAAACAGAACAGAGTCACGCTTTTAGAAAACACACTTATGCCTGCTTCAGGGGAAAGGTGAGGTGCGGTGACGCATAAAACTCGAGTTTGAAATGAGCACAGATACCCTTCCGAAAACCGAATATGGAATGGACACGACCTACTCCTTGCTCAATCAACTGGACTCACCAGACCCTGTTCATCGCACAAGTATCTATCCGACTAGTAAGCATCTTAAAAGCTAAGTCTTGATATCTCTGTGTAAGTGCATCAAGTGTGTGTAAAGCGGCCTAAAACCAGCAGGGAAAATCAGCTCAGACCCATTCTGAGGATACATTTCCAACACAAAGAAGAAACAAGCAGGGCAAAACAGAGAGAAATTCTTCCAAAATGCGTTCAGGGACTGGCATGCAACCAGGATTGACCACATCTACAGCCCCAGCGGCAGAAGACATAAGGCTGGACACTCTTGGGGCTGAGACGATTGGTGAGGTTGGGAAAGCAAATGCAGACCCTTGAAAGGAATCCTGCGTGCTCCCCATTCCATGGCTCCCAACTCTCCAGGTTCAACGCAATCTTCCGACAGCGAAAGCACTCATTGGAAACCCAGCGGATGCTACACCGTGGGATCGGGAAAGCTTTCTGAAACTCACCTCAGTTTTCCTCTCCTGGTGCTCGTGTTCTCCATTCAGGCCCCCTTACTAACAATCTCCCCACTTGGAGACTCGGCGCCTTTCCATGCCTCTTTCGTACCGTCTGCAATTTGTCCGCAGGATGAACTGCAAGAGGGGGAACCAATGAGAGACTCGCTGGAGGTGTTTGGTCGGGCACATGTCACTCTCATTTCCCATCACGAAGAAGAATTCACCAGCGGTTCAGCCTGCAACCGCGGATCGACAATAGGGCGTGAAGCCATCCAGCCGTGTTGCGTCCCACTCACAAAAAAGCGACTTGGGAAATGGAGCTCAGGGGCCCTGCACTTCCCAAACCTGCAGAGTTCTAAACGATAACTATCGCCCCAAAATATATTGAGGTCAGGCTACGAAGAGGCGCTGAACGCAAGGCAGAACTGCAGGAAACGGATGTCAACGGGTACATCGGAATGGCCCCGATAGCACATGAAAAGCGCCAGAACGTGGACAATGATGCGGTTGGCCAAAAAGGGCGTATGCGTTTTTTCCTGAATATATTCAGGAAAAAACGCATACGCCCTTTTTGGCCAACCAAGCAACCTGGGAGAGCAAATCAGCACTACAAAGAAATCTCTCGCCCCCCCCCCCCCGGGGCAAAAGGGCCAGGCGAAAAAAGTCTAAAAACCAGAAAGGCAGGACAGCCCACGGAGTCAAGGGAGCCTTGTTAAGCTGATGGGCGGGATGTCAATGGCCAACAGCCAATCTTCACAAGTGTATCCTCTTTCCCAAACCATGTAAAACACAGAACCACAGAGCATAGGGCACTTCCACACATGGGCGTTGACCTTGGGAAAATGAAAAAATCAACCAGACACAGGGACCCCAAAGTTGAGGGCTGCTGTCTTGACAAGAACCTCCACTCCGGTACACGTTTCATATCCCAGGAAAGAGCCAAGTGGACAAAGACGAGTGGACAAGTGGACAAAGACAAGTGGACAAGTGGACAAGTGGTGCTACGTAGGTCCAATGGAGTGTCACTCAGCCATGAAATCCACGTCATGAGGCTGGTAGCAGCATCCTGAGTGGATTTAGGTACGATCATCCTCAGTGAAATAAGTCCCACAAAAAAAGAAACTTATGATATCACTTATCGAGGGAATGTAAAAATCGCTCCCCATGAACGGAATCCCCAAGCAGAACAGAGTCACGCTTTTAGAAAACACACTTATGCCTGCTTCAGGGGAAAGGTGAGGTGCGGTGACGCATAAAACTCGAGTTTGAAATGAGCACAGATACCCTTCCGAAAACCGAATATGGAATGGACACGACCTACTCCTTGCTCAATCAACTGGACTCACCAGACCCTGTTCATCGCACAAGTATCTATCCGACTAGTAAGCATCTTAAAAGCTAAGTCTTGATATCTCTGTGTAAGTGCATCAAGTGTGTGTAAAGCGGCCTAAAACCAGCAGGGAAAATCAGCTCAGACCCATTCTGAGGATACATTTCCAACACAAAGAAGAAACAAGCAGGGCAAAACAGAGAGAAATTCTTCCAAAATGCGATCAGGGACTGGCATGCAACCAGGATTGACCACATCTACAGCCCCAGCGGCAGAAGACATAAGGCTGGACACTCTTGGGGCTGAGACGATTGGTGAGGTTGGGAAAGCAAATGCAGACCCTTGAAAGGAATCCTGCGTGCTCCCCATTCCATGGCTCCCAACTCTCCAGGTTCAACGCAATCTTCCGACAGCGAAAGCACTCATTGGAAACCCAGCGGATGCTACACCGTGGGATCGGGAAAGCTTTCTGAAACTCACCTCAGTTTTCCTCTCCTGGTGCTCGTGTTCTCCATTCAGGCCCCCTTACTAACAATCTCCCCACTTGGAGACTCGGCGCCTTTCCATGCCTCTTTCGTACCGTCTGCAATTTGTCCGCAGGATGAACTGCAAGAGGGGGAACCAATGAGAGACTCGCTGGAGGTGTTTGGTCGGGCACATGTCACTCTCATTTCCCATCACGAAGAAGAATTCACCAGCGGTTCAGCCTGCAACCGCGGATCGACAATAGGGCGTGAAGCCATCCAGCCGTGTTGCGTCCCACTCACAAAAAAGCGACTTGGGAAATGGAGCTCAGGGGCCCTGCACTTCCCAAACCTGCAGAGTTCTAAACGATAACTATCGCCCCAAAATATATTGAGGTCAGGCTACGAAGAGGCGCTGAACGCAAGGCAGAACTGCAGGAAACGGATGTCAACGGGTACATCGGAATGGCCCCGATAGCACATGAAAAGCGCCAGAACGTGGACAATGATGCGGTTGGCCAAAAAGGGCGTATGCGTTTTTTCCTGAATATATTCAGGAAAAAACGCATACGCCCTTTTTGGCCAACCAAGCAACCTGGGAGAGCAAATCAGCACTACAAAGAAATCTCTCGCCCCCCCCCCCCCGGGGCAAAAGGGCCAGGCGAAAAAAGTCTAAAAACCAGAAAGGCAGGACAGCCCACGGAGTCAAGGGAGCCTTGTTAAGCTGATGGGCGGGATGTCAATGGCCAACAGCCAATCTTCACAAGTGTATCCTCTTTCCCAAACCATGTAAAACACAGAACCACAGAGCATAGGGCACTTCCACACATGGGCGTTGACCTTGGGAAAATGAAAAAATCAACCAGACACAGGGACCCCAAAGTTGAGGGCTGCTGTCTTGACAAGAACCTCCACTCCGGTACACGTTTCATATCCCAGGAAAGAGCCAAGTGGACAAAGACGAGTGGACAAGTGGACAAAGACAAGTGGACAAGTGGACAAGTGGTGCTACGTAGGTCCAATGGAGTGTCACTCAGCCATGAAATCCACGTCATGAGGCTGGTAGCAGCATCCTGAGTGGATTTAGGTACGATCATCCTCAGTGAAATAAGTCCCACAAAAAAAGAAACTTATGATATCACTTATCGAGGGAATGTAAAAATCGCTCCCCATGAACGGAATCCCCAAGCAGAACAGAGTCACGCTTTTAGAAAACACACTTATGCCTGCTTCAGGGGAAAGGTGAGGTGCGGTGACGCATAAAACTCGAGTTTGAAATGAGCACAGATACCCTTCCGAAAACCGAATATGGAATGGACACGACCTACTCCTTGCTCAATCAACTGGACTCACCAGACCCTGTTCATCGCACAAGTATCTATCCGACTAGTAAGCATCTTAAAAGCTAAGTCTTGATATCTCTGTGTAAGTGCATCAAGTGTGTGTAAAGCGGCCTAAAACCAGCAGGGAAAATCAGCTCAGACCCATTCTGAGGATACATTTCCAACACAAAGAAGAAACAAGCAGGGCAAAACAGAGAGAAATTCTTCCAAAATGCGTTCAGGGACTGGCATGCAACCAGGATTGACCACATCTACAGCCCCAGCGGCAGAAGACATAAGGCTGGACACTCTTGGGGCTGAGACGATTGGTGAGGTTGGGAAAGCAAATGCAGACCCTTGAAAGGAATCCTGCGTGCTCCCCATTCCATGGCTCCCAACTCTCCAGGTTCAACGCAATCTTCCGACAGCGAAAGCACTCATTGGAAACCCAGCGGATGCTACACCGTGGGATCGGGAAAGCTTTCTGAAACTCACCTCAGTTTTCCTCTCCTGGTGCTCGTGTTCTCCATTCAGGCCCCCTTACTAACAATCTCCCCACTTGGAGACTCGGCGCCTTTCCATGCCTCTTTCGTACCGTCTGCAATTTGTCCGCAGGATGAACTGCAAGAGGGGGAACCAATGAGAGACTCGCTGGAGGTGTTTGGTCGGGCACATGTCACTCTCATTTCCCATCACGAAGAAGAATTCACCAGCGGTTCAGCCTGCAACCGCGGATCGACAATAGGGCGTGAAGCCATCCAGCCGTGTTGCGTCCCACTCACAAAAAAGCGACTTGGGAAATGGAGCTCAGGGGCCCTGCACTTCCCAAACCTGCAGAGTTCTAAACGATAACTATCGCCCCAAAATATATTGAGGTCAGGCTACGAAGAGGCGCTGAACGCAAGGCAGAACTGCAGGAAACGGATGTCAACGGGTACATCGGAATGGCCCCGATAGCACATGAAAAGCGCCAGAACGTGGACAATGATGCGGTTGGCCAAAAAGGGCGTATGCGTTTTTTCCTGAATATATTCAGGAAAAAACGCATACGCCCTTTTTGGCCAACCAAGCAACCTGGGAGAGCAAATCAGCACTACAAAGAAATCTCTCGCCCCCCCCCCCCCGGGGCAAAAGGGCCAGGCGAAAAAAGTCTAAAAACCAGAAAGGCAGGACAGCCCACGGAGTCAAGGGAGCCTTGTTAAGCTGATGGGCGGGATGTCAATGGCCAACAGCCAATCTTCACAAGTGTATCCTCTTTCCCAAACCATGTAAAACACAGAACCACAGAGCATAGGGCACTTCCACACATGGGCGTTGACCTTGGGAAAATGAAAAAATCAACCAGACACAGGGACCCCAAAGTTGAGGGCTGCTGTCTTGACAAGAACCTCCACTCCGGTACACGTTTCATATCCCAGGAAAGAGCCAAGTGGACAAAGACGAGTGGACAAGTGGACAAAGACAAGTGGACAAGTGGACAAGTGGTGCTACGTAGGTCCAATGGAGTGTCACTCAGCCATGAAATCCACGTCATGAGGCTGGTAGCAGCATCCTGAGTGGATTTAGGTACGATCATCCTCAGTGAAATAAGTCCCACAAAAAAAGAAACTTATGATATCACTTATCGAGGGAATGTAAAAATCGCTCCCCATGAACGGAATCCCCAAGCAGAACAGAGTCACGCTTTTAGAAAACACACTTATGCCTGCTTCAGGGGAAAGGTGAGGTGCGGTGACGCATAAAACTCGAGTTTGAAATGAGCACAGATACCCTTCCGAAAACCGAATATGGAATGGACACGACCTACTCCTTGCTCAATCAACTGGACTCACCAGACCCTGTTCATCGCACAAGTATCTATCCGACTAGTAAGCATCTTAAAAGCTAAGTCTTGATATCTCTGTGTAAGTGCATCAAGTGTGTGTAAAGCGGCCTAAAACCAGCAGGGAAAATCAGCTCAGACCCATTCTGAGGATACATTTCCAACACAAAGAAGAAACAAGCAGGGCAAAACAGAGAGAAATTCTTCCAAAATGCGTTCAGGGACTGGCATGCAACCAGGATTGACCACATCTACAGCCCCAGCGGCAGAAGACATAAGGCTGGACACTCTTGGGGCTGAGACGATTGGTGAGGTTGGGAAAGCAAATGCAGACCCTTGAAAGGAATCCTGCGTGCTCCCCATTCCATGGCTCCCAACTCTCCAGGTTCAACGCAATCTTCCGACAGCGAAAGCACTCATTGGAAACCCAGCGGATGCTACACCGTGGGATCGGGAAAGCTTTCTGAAACTCACCTCAGTTTTCCTCTCCTGGTGCTCGTGTTCTCCATTCAGGCCCCCTTACTAACAATCTCCCCACTTGGAGACTCGGCGCCTTTCCATGCCTCTTTCGTACCGTCTGCAATTTGTCCGCAGGATGAACTGCAAGAGGGGGAACCAATGAGAGACT